>NC_063192.1:22818631-22823631 GCF_017589495.1 Alosa alosa | reverse complement strand
GTCAGGCAGAGTTAGCTCTCTAGTGCAGCAGTCATGCTTAGATGTGGACAGACTTAATCAGTGTGTGTGTGTGGCTCCTTGCGGTGGTGCGTGTTGTCTTCAGAGTGAAATGGTCGCCAAACAGCTTTTTTGACCCTGCACGCGTCATGAAAAGTCTGAGAAAGTACACACACACACACACACACACACACACACACACACACACACACACACACACACACACACACACACACACACACACACACACACACACACACACACTCACATCTTATAGTTGAATATGTTCAGGAGACTGACACTGGTAGCTAGGATGCTGTCTCAGGCTATATCTCAGCTTGTTTAGAAGGCAAGCAAATCAGATGAGAGCAGGCCTCTTGAACCCAAACAGAAACGGAGCGCTGTGATTGGCCACGGCTTGGAATGACACAATGCTCCATGGGATAGGAGGGGAGAGAGGGGCATTGTGGGTCATTGGCTGCAGGGAAACTAGCAGCTCCAGTGTGTCCCACCGCAGTGAGCTGTCTGCTCTCCTGCTCTTTCTGTGTGTGTGTGTGTCTCTCTCTCTCTCTCTCTCTCTCTCTCTCTCTCTCTCTCTCTCTCTCTCTCTCTCTCTCTCTCTGTTTGTGTGTTTGGGTGTGTGTGTCAAAGTCAAAGTCAAAGTCAAAGTCAAAGTCAGCTTTATTGTCAATTCCTTCACATGTTCCAGACATACAAAGAGATCGAAATTACGTTTCTCACTATCCCACGGTGAAGACAAGACATATTTGACCAATTTTAAGTCCACAGACAACATAACATTCAAGTAAACAAAAAAGTAAGTAAATAAGTGAATAAGAGGGCACATATAATAATTGAAAAAATAAGAGCAGCAAAATTTTTTGAAATTGTGCATAGACAGTCAATAAAATACTAGTGCAAATACTGTAAAATACTATAAAATACTGTTTGACCTAAGTAATAAAGAAAGTGGCATAGTGGTGCAAGTTATTGTAAGAGCAGCAGAAGTGTTGTGTTTTCAGGACAACAACACCAAGTTGTAAAGTGTACAAGTGTGCAAGTGTTCAAGTGTGCAGGTGGAGTAGTGCAGGCGGCCATTGTGGGTCCAATGTCCAGGGTGTTATGTAGCTGAGGGTGGAGGGGGAGGGAGGGAGAGTTCAGCATCCTTACAGCTTGGTGTATGAAGCTGTTGGTGAGTCTGGTAGTGCGGAGCAGCAGGCTTCTGTACCTCTTCCCAGAGGGCAGTAGATCAAACAGATTGTGAGCGGGTGACTTGCATCACTCACAATTTTGGTCGCCTTGCGGGTGAGGTGGGTGGTGTAAAATGTCCTTCAGGGAGGGGAGTGAAGCACCAATGATCCTTCCAGCTGTGTTTCACTATGCGCTGCAGGGCTTTCCCTGTTGTATTCAGTGCAGCTTCCGCCCACACAGCGATACAGCTGGATAGGATGCTCTCAATGGTGCCTCGGTAGAATGTGGTCATGATGGCTGGTGGAGCACTTGCTCGCCTGAGTTTTCGCGAGGAAGTACAGGCGGCGCTGAGCTCTCTTAGCCAGTGATGCAGTGTTGGTGGTCCAGGAGGGTCTTCACTGATGTGCACCCCAGGAATTTGGTGCTGCTTCGCTCTCTCCACCACAGCACCGTCGATGGTCAGTGGCAGGTGTTGGGTGTGACCTCTCCGGAAGTCAACAACAATCTCTTTGGTCTTGCTGACGTTCAGCAGGAGGTTGTTGTCCCTGCACCACGTGGTCAGATGGTCGACCTCCAACCTGTATTGAGTCTCGGCCGCCCTTGGTGATGAGACCCACCAGAGTTGTGTCGTCAGCAAATTTCACTATGTGATTGTTGCTGTAGGTTGCAGTGCAGTCATCGTCAGCAGGGTGAAGAGCAGCGGACTGAGCACGCAGCCTTGGGGCCCCTGTGCTCAGTGTGATGCTGCTTGAGGTATTGTTGCCAACACGCACTACTTGGGGCCTCTGACAGAGGAAGTCCAGTAGCCAGTTGCAGAGGTAGGTACTGAGTCCCAGTTTGTCAAGTTTGCAGATGAGTTGTTGTGGTATTATGGTGTTGAATGCAGAACTGAAGTCTATAAACAGCAATCTCACATATGAGTCTCTTTTTCCAGGTGGGTGAGGGCCGGGTGGAGGCAGAGCAGATTGCATCCTCTGTAGACCGTTTGGCTCGGTATGCAAACTGGAAGGGGTCCAGGGTGGGGGAGAATGGCTTTGATATGTGACATGACAAGCCGCTCAAAGCACTTCATGATGATGGGTGTCAGTGCCACAGGGCGGTAGTCATTGAAGCAGGATGGAGCAGTTTTCTTCGGTACAGGTATGATGGTGGCAGCTTTGAAACATGATGGGACGATGGCTTGCTTCAGGAAGTGTTAAAGATGTCTGTGAAGACATCCTTAAGCTCCCCCCTGCGCAGTCCTTCAGCGCCACGACCTGGGATGTTGTCTGGACCTGTTGCCTTTGCGGGTGTTGATAGCAGCAAGTGTCCTCTTCACGCTGTCGGCAGAGAGGCACAGGGGCTGCTCATGTAGAGGGGATGGGTCTTCTGTGGGCAGGTGCTGTTTTGTGCTTCAAAGCGAGCAAAGAAGCGTTCAGGTTGTTGAGCAGAGGGATGTTGCTCTCACAGCTCTGTGGCGCTGGGCTTGTAGTCCGTGAGGGCCTGAATGCCCTGCCATAGGCTTTGTGAGTTCCTGCTGTCTTTGAAGTGGGTGGTTATCTTGTGAGTGTATTCCTTTTTTGCTTCCTTGATGCCACGGGACAGGTTGGCTCGCTGTTTTCATGCCAGCTTCATCCCCAGCTCTGTAGGCTTTGTCTCTGGCCCTCAGCAGCCTGAGGACATCCCCTGTCAGCCATGGCTTCCAGTTAGCCAGTGATGATGTCTTTTTTGTGTGGGTCACATCATCGATGCACTTGGTGATGTAAGAGGTTACAGTGTCTGTATACTCCTCTATGTCTGTCCGGTTGTTGTAGTGGCTGCCTGCTTAAACATTTCCCAGTCTGTTGTGTCAAAGCAGTCTTGAAGAGCATCGGAGGCTCCCTCAGGCCACACTTTTACCTGCTTACGAACCGGTTTGTTCGCTTTTACCCTTTGTCTGTATGCGGGCATTAGCATAACAGTGATATGGTCTGAAAGTCCAATGTGGGGGAGGGGGGGTGGCTTTGTATGCTCCTTTGTGTGTAGTGTAGACCAGGTCCAGGATGTTATCTCCTCTTGTTGGAAAATCAACATGCTGGTGTAGCTTTGGAAGTACAGTTTTTAGATCAGCATGGTTAAAATCTCCAGTGAAGATGGTGAAACCGTCTGGGTGTGCCGTCTGTTGTTCACTGACAGCCTGGTACAGTTCACTAAGAGCCGCGTTCGTGTGAGAGAGAGAGAGAGAGAGAGAGAAAGAGATAAACTTGTGGCACTAAAGACTTGTGTTCTGTTTGTTTTAGAAAGTTGTTTCATTTAGAAAGTTGTTCATCAGTGTGTTCAGATATTGTTTTGACAGTAAAGCGTGTTGTCAGAAGTAATCCAACACCACTGGAATAGTGTATTTAGGCCTTAGGGTTATGTGTGTGTGTGTGTGTGTGTGTGTGTCTGTGTGTGTGTCTGTGTGTGTGTGAGAGTGCACACATGTTTGTGTGGCCTATATAATCTGAGAAGGTATTTAAGACATTCTTTGAGTGAAAGTGAGCAAGTGTGTTTGCACATTAGACTTTAATGACTAAATGGTGTGTGTGCATGAACACATGAACAGTTGTGTGTGTGTGTGTGTGTATGTGTGTGTGTGTGTGTGTGTGTGTGTGTGTGTGTGTGTGTGTGTGTGTGTGTGTGTGTGTGTGTGTGTGAGGGCAAATACGTGTGTGTGTATACATGAACTGATCCTATACATTTGTGTCCAATGCGGATTTGTTTTGACCGAGTGGTGTGTGTGTGCGTGTGTGTGTGTGTGTGCAGTGTCCAGTTGTGCTGGACAGCACAAAAGCCTGTTGTCAGAGTTAAGTCTTTTCTGCTGTTCCATCACAGCTGCCCAGACTCTTGTCTGTCTGTCATACAACACTGCACACACACACCACCAGTTGCTCTGTGAACCAACACATGTGTGCGGCTGTGCGCCACACACACACACACACACACAGACACACACACACACACACACACGTGAATATCATGTTGCTGTTTCTGGTATGCTTTGAATTTGAGGTCAGATTGTTGATATGGGGACATTTTACTGTAAAATGTCTTACCTGAATTCCAGAGAAGTAGCTACTCCTTAGACACACAATGCAGTATCAACAAGCAATACTCAGAGATGCAGGCGAGCACTCACAAACGCACACACACACAGAAACACACACAGAGACACAGATACACACACACACAAACACACACACACAGACCTGGTGGCCATCTGTCGATGTCTGATTAAAAACTCTCTCTCTCTTTCACACACACACACACACACACACACACACACACACACACACACACACACACACACACACACACACACACATTTGCATATGCACAGACTCTCATACACCCCTGTCAGTGGCATTTAGGATCATAAGAAAAGAAGAGACTTTCAGTGCACACGTCCTGCTGTCTGACACTCTCCCATGATGACAGAGACGAGGCACATCACTGTCCCCTCCACTGACCCCCTGGGCCCAATTATTGTAACTGCGCCTTCTCAAAAAAACTGTCCCATGTTATGGCCAAATATTAATCCTACCATTAAAACCAGAAGTTGGATTTTATGTCTCCTTCCTTTTAAGAAACATCCTCTCAGTCTTACCATAAAAGGAGACATTCTGCTGCTTGGCATGATGGTTTTGTCTTTCTTTCTTCCTCTGTGGAGATATGTAGACCTACTGTTTGTGTTTGTAGTTTCTGGGGCCCGCTGTTGAAATGCACTGTTTATGTTTGAACCCTTTCAGAGAAGCCATGACAGGCGACATGCAGGGGAATGTGGATTCAATTCAACTCATTGTTGATTTATTAGC
>NC_063192.1:22793631-22808631 GCF_017589495.1 Alosa alosa | reverse complement strand
AGAAAGGCAGAGAAAGCCGCAGTTTACACTTTGGATTGAAAGTTTGATAAATACGACATTCGCAAATGTACGTACATCTGGCCCTGTGAGTCTAATTTTGTTTCCCAGATTAGTTATGTATTAGACAAGTACACATGCCTTTATCTTTTGTTGTTGTTTATCTCTTTGTCTCCGTTCTTTGTTTTGCTTCAGTCATTCATCTTCTCTCCTTTTACCTGTTTTTCTTATTCTCTATTTTTCTCTCCTCTCTTCACCTTCAATTCTTATCCCTCTGTTCTCTAGCAGATGGGCTAACTGTAGTGAAATCATGTCGGGTTTTTTTATCTGTTATTTGCTGCCATGGCTGTTATTGTGTGTGTAGTTACCACTCTCAGCTCAGGCTGTGGTGAGGCAGCGCTGGAGAGAACCTGTCTGTTTCTAAAATGGCTTCCCCTCTCTGTCTGTAAAAAAGCTGATGCTCAGCCTGGGCTGGACCAGCTGCTCACACAGTGCAACAACTAACCACACCGTGCCACGGCACTGGAGTTTGGCTGGGGGGAGTCAGGGTAACAAGCCAGGAAATCTTACCCAGCCATGTGTGTGAGAGTGTTTCCAAAAATGGCTCTCTGTTGCAGAGCACACATTTTATTTTAAAATACTGAAGTAAAGTCAGTCAAATAAACATACACAGCTCTTGGAGTCTAGTCCCTCCTTTCCCTGTGCCTGGTGTTGTAACATGATTGGGGATTTATTATTGATAAGGAACATGGTTTGAGTTGTGGCTTTAAAGTCTTCTGCCTTTGTGATCATCACTGATCACTAGTGGAAATGACTTGGTGGATAAAACCACTTCCAACTCTAATGTTGTCTATTCCCTCCTTATTTCAGAATTTGTACTTCCCCCGCGCTCTGCATACATCTTGTTTATTGACCTTATTCTGCATCCATCTTTATAGTAATGCCTGCTAGTCTGGCTGGGTATCTGTCTTTCAGAGTTTGTTTGTGTGAGAGTTTGCCATAGGTGACAGCGCATAAATGAGAGCTCAGGGTGTGTATGTGTGTGTGTGTGTGTGGCAGACAGAGCAAGCGGTAGAGGTGACAATGTAATTGGCTGTCTGGTGTGCAGGTCTAAAAGCCGTCAATGCAGGAGGACCCAAAGGTCTGTCTGTCAGTCACCCCCATCACCTACAACACACACACACACACACACACACACACAGTGACACAGTGTCACAGAGAAAGGTTAACACACACAAGCACTACTACACACACTGTGTGTTTTTTTTTCTGGATTATTGCTTCTGCTTCCTACCTGCTTCCACTGAAAGTCCTCCCAGGCTTGTCTTGTGTGTACACACAGGTGTGAACAATGTGCTCAGTCTCTCTCTCTCTCGCTCTCTCTCTCTCTCTCTCTCTCTCTCTCTCTCTCTCTCTCTCTCTCTCTCTCTCTCTCTCTCTCTCTCTCCCTTTTGTGTCTGCTGAACAAAGGCTGTGTGGAAATGTTTTTAAGGCATGCCCGTATGACAGACATGCTGTCCACATTACCCACCATGAGCAGGGGATGTGTGTGTGTATGTGTGAGTGTGTGTGTGTGCGTATGCCGCAGGTGGCATTGTCTAAATGACAGTCAAAGGCAGTGTGCTACATATGTGTGTGTGTTTCTGTGTGTGTGGTGTGTGTGTGTGTGTTTGCGTGTGTGTGTGTGTGTGTGTGTGTGTGTGTGTGTGTGTGTCTCTCTCTGTGTGTGTGTGTGTGTGTGTGTGTGTGTGTGTGTGTGTGTGTGCATGTCTTTGTATGTGTGTGTGTAATAGAAGGGGGTGCTTGCCGGCACTCAGTGGCATGCTCTTCAGCTAATGAGGGACCGGAGAGGTGAGCCTCTGAAAACCCAATAATGGCTGTGTCCAGGAGCCATGGCAACCACCACATGCCAATACCCCCCTCTTCAGATGCACCCACACACACACACACACACACACACACACACAGACACACACACAGATAGACAGGCAACTGTAACCTTCCCTACACACACACACACACACACACACACACACACAAATAAAATAAAATCAATGCCATGTCTGTGTTTTTTTGCCCCTCCATGTTTAGTCTGGTTGCTGGCATTTCTCCTCCTTTGGTTGTGTGTTGTTTGTGAGGTATGCATAAAACCCCCTTTACATGTGAAAGTGCATTAAGTGTCATTCTCCGCTGGCACTAGGGATGTAAAAGAGACACGCCAAATTGCACGCCCAAATACTGCCTGTCAGAGTGAGAGGGGGGAGTGGGTTAAATCGGAGGGTTGGGCAGTCTCTTTGTATGTAGGTGGTTCCAGTAGCACTTATTGTTTGTACATTTGTGTGTGTCTGTCTGTGTGTGTGTGTGTGTGTGTGTGTGTTTGTGTGTGTGTGTGTGTGTGTGTGTGTGTGTGTGTGTGTGTGTGTGTGTTGTGTGTGTGTGTGGGTGTGTGTGTGTGTGTGTGTGTGTGTGTGTGTGTCTATGCATGTGTGTCTGTTGTTTGTGTGTGTGTGTGTGTGTGTGTGTGTGTGTGTGTGTGTGTGTGTGTGTGTGTGTGTGTGTGTGTGTGTGTGTGTGTGTGCGTGTGTGTGTGTTTGTGTCTTTGTTTGTCTGTGCTTTGGGAAGGACGAGAAGTCTCCAACATCTCCCAGTATCATTTGCCACTTTTCACTCAAGATGTATAGGGTGGGGGATTGACGTGCAATATCCATGGTAACAACCTGCCTAAGGTGAGCCCCTCAAGGCCTCATTTGTGCAGGAGTGGCCTGAGGAGGGAGAGGGTGGCGTGTGTGTGTGTGTGTGTGTGTGTGTGTGTGTGTGTGTGTGTGTGTGTGTGTGTGTCTGTGTGTGTGTGTGTGTGTGTGTGTGTGTGTGTGTGTGTGTGTGTGTGTGTGTGCGTGTGTGTATGTCTGTCTATGGGTGTAAGGCAGCTGGCAGTGTTTAGTCTCGTTCCTCAGGCTTGTCATGTAGTTTCCAGTGGTTGGGATTAACACTGATGGGCCTGAGTCAGCGTCAGCACCAAGGACAGCGCCCAAGCCATCCCAGGCCAGTCTGAAGCCTAGCTGGGCTCCAATTACCACAGCTAACACACACACACACACACACACACAAAAACACACACACACACACAGATACTGCCTTAACAAAGCAGAATGGGGGACCAACAGGAAGAGAGAGAGAGAAAGAGAAGGAAGGAGTGAAAGAGAGACTCAGAGGAAAGGAGAGAGGGAAGGATAAGGACAAAGAGAAAGGGAAAGAGAGAGAGAGAGAGAGAGTGTAAGAATAGCAGGCTGTGTAATTCTTTGTCGCCCGAGTGCGTTAATGTGCACTCTCTTGTTGCCTAATTGTGCATGTGTTGTCCAGGAAGAGCATCAGAGCATTTCCATAATGAGTGTGGTGTGGTGCGGTGTGGTGCGGTGTGGTGCGATGTGGTGGGGTGTGGTGTGGTGCGGTGTGGTGTGGTGCAGTGTGGTGGGGTGTGGTGTGGTGCGGTGTGGTGTGGAGCGGTGTGGTGTGGTGTGATGCAGTGTGGTGCGTTGTGGTGCGGTGCGGTGCGGTGTGGTGCGATGTGGTGCGGTGTGATGTGGTGCGGTGTGGTGTGGTGTGGTGCGGTGTGGTGCGATGTGGTGCGATGTGGTGCGGTGTGATGTGGTGCGGTGCGGTGCGGTGTGGTGTGATGTGGTGCGGTGTGGTGCGGTGTGGTGCGATGTGGTGTGGTGTGGTGTGGTGTGGTGTGGTGTAGTGTGGTGCGGTGCGGTGCGATGCAGTGTGGTGTTATGCTGATGCTGTTGCTGCATGCTCAATGAAAGCAGTAGATGTCTAAAACAACCAGATGTGGAGCCATCAGAGCACATCACATGACACAGACCAGTGACTTAGAGTAGGACACAGATCACATGACACAGACTCACTTAGAGCAGGAAGCATCTCCCATCCCAGAGTTTCTTTATGTTACATTGAGAATGTAAGTGATTCACATCCACATAGTGACGTGTAGTACAGATGTACCTGCCACTAGCATATAGGCTATCGTATGCTCCCTGGAGTATGATGTCATGGCCTAGATGGTGTTTGCACATTGCTACAGGATGATTTATACATTACACAGCTGCTGTTACATTGTTGGGTGAAACACGGAAAGAGCATCAGCAAGAACATTTTAATGCAGTGTACTAAACTCCAACGCTTACTCTATCCTCAGTAAACCCATGTGAATAGTTCACTGTAAGAATGGGCATGTTATACAATGTACTGTCTGCCATGGATTCTTCTCCTTTTTCGTCACCATTTCACAAGCATTCATAGAATTCAGAAATTAATTTGATCAATTCATTTGGATTAAATGCTTTTTAATTCAGTTTAAATAGAATGAAATGAATGAACCTTGATGGACTGCGTCTCAGCTGTATCTATGGTGATTGAATGTTAATGAAGACCGGGCTCTCAGTGCTGCTGTCTCCCGTTGCTGAGAGCCTGAATAAGGTTTCAGTTCTGCAGTGTACCGGAGTGAATAATACTTACTTTTCAGAAATGGTAAACATTGCACCAGGGCTCCTGTGACATGATCTTTCTGACCCTGTGCTTCCTCTCTCCCTCTGCCTTCTGTCTATCATCTCTCAACCCCCTCTCTCTCTGCACAGGTGCACCCAGAGGGATCGCTGTGAGCGCGCCAACGAGCCATACCGCTTCGCTGCCTCCCTCAACCAATGCGTGAAGGCCACCGTCTACCCCGACAGCATTGCCGTGTCCGAGCCCAGCGTGCCGGTGAGCATCCACCTGACTCTCTCTGTGTGTGTGTGTGTGTGTGTGTGTGTGTGTGTGTGTGTGTGTGTGTGTTTAACAGGTGACTAATATTTTACAAAGGTGACTAATAATTCACAGGTGACATCATTTCACAGGTGACTAATAATTCACAAGTCCCTAATTAACAAGCCCATCTCAACAGTGCTCTGTTTACACACTAATTTTGTTCGTCTCTTCATCTTAAACGTAAACACACAATGGCAGCAACGAATAGCCACAGTATGACCACATGTGTGATGGCACTGACCATGACCATCTCCTGGTGGATAGCTGAAGAATATGGCTCTCACCAGTCACGCTGTTATGATAATGAGAATGTTTTATAAACCAAACCAGCCATGGGTGCAGGTCTTGTGTGATGGCACTGAATGGAGATAGCTGGAAGATGGGCCTTTATGTAGATCAACATTTGTGCTGTGAAGAATGTGACTTCTAAGAGGTCACCCGTCATGGAGTGAAAAAGTGATCACCATTCATACCGATGAACCGTTGTGCAGTGAAGAATGTGTCTCTGTAGAAATGAGTAGAGATGTGTAGAGATGTGTAGAGATGTGTAGAGATGTGTAGAGATGAGTAGAGATGAGTAGAGATGAGTAGAGATGAGTAGAGATGAGTAGAGATGAGTAGAGATGTGTAGAGATGAGGTTCTTGTGCTGTGCTGTGCGGTGCTGTGCTGTGCTGTGCTGTGCTGTGCTGTGCTGTGCTGTGCTGTGCTGTGCTGTGCTGTGCTGTGCTGTGCTGCGCTGCGCTGCGCTGCGATGGTGTACGCGGCGCGTGCCGCTGACCCGCCGGTGCAGATGCAGATGAGCGTGAGCTGCCTCCACAGATGGGGAGATATTTACTGCCTCCCTTTCACACCAGGGCTCAGCGTGGGAGTTTATGGAGGCATAAGCAGGCTCCAGGAGGATTTCAGAGTTATTTCAGCAAGCTTGTGTGTGTGTGTTTGTAATCTGAGATTTGAGTGTGTGAGTGTATGTGTATGTGTACATTCAGATGCATGCCAAAAGGTGTGTGTGTGTGTGTGTGTGAGTGTGAGAGTGTGTGGGTGGATGTGGGGGTTTTGTTCAAGGAGAGCGTAGTATCATGTTTATGCATAAATAGTCAGCGTTTGTTTTCAGGGCCAGAGAGAAAGCAGAGGAGGAAAGCTCCTACTCGTTCAATCCTCCTCATTATCCTCCTCTTTTTCTCTCTCATTCTCTAACTCTCTCATTCTCTCCATCTCTCTCTCTCTCTCTCTCTCTCTCTCTCTCTCTCTCTCTCTTTCTCTCTGTCTCTTTTTGCTTCACTAAATCTGCTCATGCATATACTCTAGCCAATAGTAGCTCAGAGAGCGTGAGATTCAGAGCCAGGTCTGACCCAAAGGAGTTTCACAAACTCATCTTCCATCTTGGCTTGGTATAGTAGAGCTATAGAGCCCATGGAGCTGCCAAGAGAGCCACGGGGTGGGTTGGGAGATGGTTGAAGATCTGATGTGGGCCCAGGACGCGTGTTTGAGACTGACAGCTGTGTTTGGTCCTTCACCTCCCGCCTTACGTTGTTCAAAAATAAATAGGCTAAATATATCTTGCATTGTAGCTAGTATATGCAACTCTACCAGAGTAAGCGATATAAGTAGGCCTACCTCAACACAGATTCTCAATGAGTTCTTGTCCCGTGCTCTCTCTCTCTCTCTCTCTCTCTCTCTCTCTCTCTCTCTCTCTCTCTCTCTCTCTCTCTCTCTCTCTCTCTCTCTCTCTCTCTCTCTCTCTCTCTCTCTCTCTCTCTCTCTCTCTCTCAGCATGCACATGTAATCCAAACATTCTCAATCGTGCAAGATGACTCGCTAAATTGCTATTATATCCAGTTAGCATCATTAGCACGCTGCACAAATTTGTTCACAACTGTTGCATTCAAATTGACTGCTAAGTTCTAATCATCTCAATCCCGATGCAACTGGAAAAGTATTTTCCAAGACTCAAACGGGCCTGTCCCATAGAGAGTAATGAAAAGTATTCATTTGAAACTTAAACACACGTGGGGAAACTGAACAGTCTAACCAGTAGACTATGATAAACTAGCAAATTAAGCTACTTTGTTTACAATATTTCCAGGCTTCAACCAGTGCTGCTTTTCATTCAGACTTATGTGCACATTTATTTATTTGAGTGTTTTTCATGATTGTGTTGCTATTTCTTTTCCCTGTTTGCTTTGATTGATAACTGAGGTGATTAAAATCAGAGGAAAGTTTAAAATAAAAGTGTATAAATTGAACTTTTTTTCCCTTCTGGTTGATCTGAAATCAATAATTATCGATATCGACTGATATTAAATACTTATATTGTGATACAGTTTTCAGCCATATCGCCTAGCCCTACTCCATACTGTTTTAAAACCAGTCTCCCTCACACACACACACACACAAACACACACACACAGTCACCAACAACAGGGTCATGCCGCTCCCTGCTTCCTGCTGTGGCAGGAGGGTATCGCCATGACAACACAGCTCATCCAGGAGCAACATGAAAAGGAAGTGAAAACAATCAAATTACCTTCATTTAAAAATACACACCAACCGTACGACAGCCAAGCGGCTGAGACACCCAGCCAGCAAGGGCTTGGGCACAGAGATGGGATGACACGGGAAGAGCACTGGAGAGAGGAGAGGAGGGGGTGGCTGTGTTATTCCACAGAGGGGCTGTGTACTTTGGATACAGTCTCTCTCTGCCAAAATGTGTTCATTTTGTGTGTGAATTTGTATGTGTGTGTGTCTGTGTCTGTGTGTGTGTGTGTGTGTGTGTGTGTGTTTTGCGTGTGTGTGTGTGTGTGTGTGTGTGTGTGTGTGTGTGTGTGTGTGTGTGCTTGTGTGTACACACATACACATGTGTGGCTAGAGACAAATATCAAGCCATCTAATTAGCGTCTGGGGAGCAAACTTGAGTGCTGATCTGACAGTGGAGAGCGAGTCAATGATGGCGACTAGTGATGGTGGACTTTTTGCCATAATGAGCAGCCTCATTGCATTCTCATTCTCTGTGCCGATAAACAAGAGTGCAATACCAGAGGAAGCACTGCCAACCGTGATAGGCATGCCATTGATAGGCAGAACAGAAGACACACACACACACACACGGGCACACACACATGGGCATACACACATGGGCACACACACACACAAACACACATGGTAGATAGTTTGGGCTGCTGTCGCTCTCAGAGTTTAGCAGATGAAACAAGGAAAGATGGTGGGAGGATGGGTGTTAGGGGGACTTGAGGAGGAGAGGAAGGAAAATAGCACCTAATAGAACAAGCAGCAGAAAATGCCATGCCGATAATTACCCCAGCTCTTTCCCCCGTCGGCTGGAGACACACACACACACACACACACACACACACACATGTACACACACAAACACACACACACACACACACACACACACACACACACACACAGACATTTATTAATAGACAATTAATAGCATGCTAGGCCCTATGCCACCTCTCTCGAGAGAGTTACTTCAAAGGGACCAGTGTGTGTTTGCATTTGTGTTTTCTGCCTGTGTGTGTGTGTGCGTGTGTGTGTGTGTGTTCTGCCTGGGTGTGTATGTGTGTGTGAGAAAGAAGTTCAAAAAAGGAACACTGAATACAGTATGTCAAGTGCCCATTTTTAAAAGAGAGCTTTCCACTTTGATATAAAAGGCTGTCACTGGCTTCACGTGATATTTACCCTCTCCAGGGCTTATGGCAAGTAGAAGCCTATAATTTCATGTCTGGACCTGTGGCTAAACTCATGGTTTCAAATGGAAAAAAGAAAAGAATGGTGAAATTCTCTCATATCTCTTGATATGGATTTCAGTGTAGGACACATAAGGAGTGCTGCACAAAACAGTGAACATAATGAATGTCAATGCATGTGCTGTACATTATCATGTGCTGTACAGAAATAATATATATATATATATATATATATATATATATATATATATATATATATATATGTCATGGTGTTTCTAATATAAGAATCTTATGTGTGTGTGTGTGTGTACAGTATACGCTTGTGTATTTGTGTGTGTGTGTGTGTGCTCACAGAATTCTAGTTCACACAGTGTTTTTTTCTCCTTGCTCTCAGCTCCTGGTGAAGGTGACCGACGTGCCAGACCTTTCCGCCGGCATCACCTGCTCCTTCGGCAACTTGACGGAGGTGGAGGGCAAGGTAAACGGCAACCAGATCCTGTGCCTGTCCCCCGCCGCCAAGGACGTTCCCATCATCCCCACTGACCAAGGTACTGTCCAAGCCTTTTACAGGAATTCTAGAATTCATCATAGAACTTAGAACATTCAGCCACATTGTTTGGTAAACATTCCTTTGCTTGGGACTTAAGGCCAGTACACACCAGATGCGACCCGAAATTGCGAATTGCGAATTGTGTACACACCGAGTCCGATGCAATTGTTTTTAATATTTCACATATTGTGACTGATAAGTATGCAAATGCATATCATGCCTGTTAGTGTACAAAAAACATTTAGTACCTATACATGTGCAAATACATTTAACCCTTCTGTTATCCTTGGGGTCAATTTGACCCCAAGCAACGTTTAACATCATAAAATATATGGTTCACTTTTTTTTTTTCATGTTTCATGACTTTTCCTCAATTGAAGGGTACAACAGAGTTAGCATGAAATTTGTTCAATAATATGTTTTCAATGTCCTGTACAAATATTTTGTACATTGATGTTCCTTGGGGTCAGTTTGACCCCAGCTGTATGAAACATAAGATACATGAATATTTGACACATTATGGATATTATTAGTTGAATAGTATGGGAACATATTGTTATTATCGTTATTACATACACAAGTACTTATTACAAGTCATTTTGGCAGGACTGAAAAAGTCAAAAGGGGAAGCAACAGCAAGCCTTTGGGCTGCTGACACTGGATGGCCAACCAGGGTTCCAAGGTTCATAAAGGGGTGTGGGGGGGTGGGATTGTTTTGTAGGGCTTTTGATGGTGGTTATCATACTCTTGTTAAGTACCTGTCACAAAAAAACTGGGTAACAATATGAATTATAATTTATTTAGCTGGGGTCAAATTTAAGTATCGGTAAGATTTGAGGATAGCACAAGGGTTAATGCCTAAATGACTATGTTCATGTGACTGGGTGCACAAATGCATTCACTTGCTGTAATTTATTTAACATTAGGGGATAACTGAAGAGTTCAGATGCAAAACCCTCTAAATCCGTCTGACCACTTCTTTCTTTTTCATTCTTTTAAATGAGCATTTAAATTCAGGCTCCATAACTGTACTTTGACAATTCAATGCCCCCTACATCTGTGAATTAGCTTCCTTAACCATGTGTTACACACTAGCACTGCTTAGACCACGAATGCCATTCCACTCTTCCCAATTCTCACATTCCAACATCATTTTCAGTTTGGATCTGTTCTTCCCTATAAATCCTAATGTCCGTTTATGCTGAGAGCTAAATCATGTTGTGGCGTTGTGGCATGTGGGAAAACTGCAGGGCTACTGCTAAATGCTGACTTGTGAAGTTAAGATCATCCATCACCCACCAAAAGCCCCCAGAAGGCTTTGCAGTATCCATCTAATATTGCAAAACTAGCCATGCAGCTAATCAAAAGGGGTATTCAGCCAAGCATTAACACAGAGTATTCTGAAATCATTTGTTTAGTCCAAAACTCATTCAAATAATAATAAAGGGTGTGCCTTTGTGGCACAGCCTCAGACCTGTCTTGTGTGTGTGTGTGTGTTTGCGTGTGAGTGTGTGTGTGTGTGTGTGTTGCGCTTGTGAATTGAATTGTGCTGCATCACTCATTAATTGGGAGCGTTAGACCGTAAACTCAGTTGAAGCAACATTGCAAAGCTGTGGCCGACTTACAAAGCCTCTTAGACGCCCGTGTGCAGACCTGAAAAGCACTGCTGAGGATACAGTACGTCACTGCACACAGCAAATGCTAAAGAGTGCAGCTCCCCGACAGGGCCAGTCCAGTTTGGAGTTTGTTCCTCAAAAAGTGGGTTGCTTGCATTCTGAGCATCTCAGAGACTTAGTTCCCTGAAGCTCAGAACTTTCTGTGGTGTTCTCATGAAAGGGGAAAAAAGAGATTCCATAGCATGCATACAGTATTAAATAATGCATGCTGCTAGTCCTAGGCTGTCCTTGTTACAAAACAGAGAGCGGGTGTTATTTTGATTGATTGGCGTAGCCTGATGAACTTTAGCCGTGTGAGTCCCTGCCTGATAGTGCTGATTTATGTGGGTTCAGTCACTCGGTCCGTGAGGGGATCTGTCACTGTGTGTCGCGGGCAGTCTTCTCCTGGGGCGTTGTCTTTGCTCCCATCTGGCCCTCGCTGTGTGTTTGCGATGGAGAGTGTTGATTTGTTCCTCTCTCCTGCTATCCTCCTGCCTTCAATCTCTCACGGTCTGTCGCTGTCTCTTCCACTTCTGCTGTCTTTAGTCAAAGAGGGTCCCTGGTCCCTCTCTTCTTCTTCTTTCTTCTTCTTCTCCTTCTTTTTCTTCTTCTTCTTCCTCTCTCTCTCTCTCCCTCTCTTCCCTCTGTATGTGTGTGAAGCTCTGGTGGTGAGTTTTTAATGAGCTGTTCATTTAAACCGAGCCCCTGTTCTCTCCGCACATTACCCCGACTGCTATTGATCCAACTGTGCCGGAGTCTCTCCATCCAACAGCCCTCTCTGGTCCCAGGTCAGCAGCAACAATGGCTTCACCACGGCCCCCAGGCTGGCTCTCATCTAGCCTGATAGCCACAGGGCAGTGATTGGAGCCTGGTCTCCTTCCTTGCCGTATGCTCCAGGGACAGGGATAGGATAGGCAGGCCATTAGCTGCTGTTCTGGGACCAGTGTTTGGCCTGCGGGGTCAGTGTGGGTGTAATCTAAATGAGTTTGTCTTTGGGAGAGAGAGGCGAGAGCAGTGGAGGTGGTGTTGGTGTACGAGGGTAGGTAGAGTGTACTTGCAGGAGGAGAGGGGAGGAGGAGAGAGGAGAGGAGAAGAGGAAGAGGGAGGAGAGGAGAAGAGAGGGGGGGGGCAGTGGAGGTGGTGTTGGTGTACGAGGGTAGGTAGAGTGTACCTGCAGGAGGAGAGGAGGAGAGAGGAGACAAGGAGAGAGGAAAGGAGGAGAGAGGAGAAGGATAAGAGAGGAGGAGACCATATGTGTGTGTGTAGACTGGAGACCATATGTGTGTGTGTGTGTGTGTGTGTGTGTGTATGCATGTGTGTGTGAGCCAATGAGTCAATGAGCCAATGATGCACATGCTTTATGCGCCATCACAAACTTAAGGTCAGTATTGAGTTATATATCCATGGCAGTAATCCCCCCACCTTTAGAGGAAATGGCACCACTGTTTACCCATGAGCCTCTGGGGCTTACTTCAGGGGGCAAATAAGAGCGCTGTCCAATCACAGCACTGTGCTGGTAAATATCAGCGGATCCCCAGAGGCTCGGTATCGGCCAGCCCTCTCCTATGGATTATTGAACATATGGACATCGATTCCCCCACCACTAATAATGAGGGACATCAGAAACACAGGCAGATAGTAGGAAATGAGATAAGAGGAAAGGAATGAAGAGGAAAAGTAGAAAATATATTCCAGTAAAATGTTCCGTAGCTGGAGAGAGGAGTCTGAAGGGGAGACAGGGAGGATTTTTCCATCTCCGCTAGTGTTCTGTGTTCCGCTAGTGTTCTGTGTTCCGCTAGTGTTCTGTGTTTCTTCATCTCCGCTAGTGTTCTGCGTTTCTCCATCTCCGCTAGTGTTCTGTGTTCCGCTAGTGTTGTGCGTTTCTCCATCTCCGCTAGTGTTCTGTGTTCCGCTAGTGTTCTGTGTTTCTCCATCTCCGCTAGTGTTCTGTGTTCCGCTAGTGTTCTGTGTTCCGCTAGTGTTCTGTGTTTCTTCATCTCCGCTAGTGTTCTGCGTTTCTCCATCTCCGATAGTGTTCTGTGTTCCGCTAGTGTTCTGTGTTTCTCCATCTCCACTAGTGTTCTGTGTTCCTCCATCTCTGCTAGTGTTCAGTGTTTCTCCATCTCCGCTAGTGTTCTGTGTTCCTCCATCTCCGCTAGTGTTCTGTGTTCCTCCATCTCCGCTAGTGTTCTGTGTTCCGCTAGTGTTCTGTGTTCCTCCATCTCCACTAGTGTTCTGTGTTCCTCCATCTCTGCTAGTGTTCTGTGTTTCTCCATCTCCGCTAGTGTTCTGTGTTCCTCCATCTCCACTAGTGTTCTTCTTCAAATGGAGCAGCGAGAGAGAAAAAAACAAGTGCCTGTGGAGGGAACAGAGAACACAGGGTCATAAAACTCCCACACGCACACACACACGCACACACACACGCACACACACACACACGCACACACACACACGCACGCACGCACGCACGCACGCACGCACGCACGCACACACACACACACACACACATACACACACACACACAGGCTGCCCTCCACATCGAAAGCTGCCTGAAATGGCAAGTCTGCTTTTGAAGGGATCTTGGAAGCCATTGGGTTCAGCTTGCCAAATTCTCATAGCTTCTTGGAATTCACTAGAAGGTCTTCCTCTATGCTCTGAATAACATTCAGCTGCCTCTGTGTGTGTGAATCAGCGTGAATCAATACCATGGTGATCTGCCTGTGATACACTGGCTTCAGTCTGCTGGCATGAAGTTACAAAAAGCTCTCTCTCTCTCTCTCATACACACACACACACACACACACACACACTGATATACACAAGCACACACATATATGTATACAGTATATAGCAATTACCACCTGTATCTGTCTTAAGACCATTATTCAGATCTCACAACTTAATTAAATGTTTTCGTTACTTTGGTTGCATGGCAATGCTGTGTTGTCATGGCACAAGCATCAAATAAACAACATGCTTATTGTGAAGCGACAGTAATTCTAATGAGGATAATAATGGCCGCTCTCTCTCCCTCTCTGTAGATTGGTCTGGCGTGGAGCTGAGGCTGAACTCCAAGGAGACGGGTCAGATGCTCATTAGCACAGAGGTCAAGTTCTACAACTGCAGCGTCCACCAGCTGTGAGTATCCACCTTCCGACGCGAGCCACCTCCGCAGTTTAACAGGTTACAGGTCACCTTAGTCATCAGTCAATAGTGTCTACATCTTCCAACTGCTCTAGTATTAAACTGCCAACACAAGCCACCACTATGCTGAACTAGACTTTAGCAGGTCACCTTAGTGAACAGTCAACAGTGTCTCCCTATGTTATATGCATCTTCCAGCACCAAGTGGCAACCAGCCAACTCACGTCAAGGGATAGCGAGAAACCTCACGGTTCACTGAAAACAACAGTCACGATATCTACTGGTTTGAAGTATCAAGTCAGCTCAAGCAAACCTTCAGCAGACCCTTACTAAACACACACACAGTCTAGCAGTTTCACACTGAGCCTGAAGCTGAAAATGGCCGTTGACGTTAACCAACAGTCTACACAGAAGATGGAAGACTTGCTTTGTGCGTTCATATTTCAGACTCCCCAATCAGTTGCGTGTGCCTGCCGTAACCACCTCAGCGTCTCAGCTGTGGGTTTTAGAGGGGTTTGTTTGTTTTTCTTACATAATGGGTGAGAAATACCCAGGATGCAGCACTGCAAGCGCACCACTGACATCAGAGCCAGTCTTCATTCCCGAATGGGATTGAACTAGGCATCACAGACAGGCACACACACACACACACATACATACACACACACACACACACACACACACACACACACACACACACACACACACACACACACACACACACACACACACACACACACACACACACAACACACACACACACACACACTCACACAGGCTTGAGTGAACTAAAAGAGCTGGCTTGTTTCTGCTTTGTCTTCTCTGGGAAGACAGAGGACCAGGCACCTTTACAGGTGGACACCCAATCCCTCCCGCAGGGGGTGTTGACAACTGAAACGAGGGACATTTTGGCCCTGGGCTGAAAATAGCCTCCACTAAGGCAAATGTTTCCTGATGTCTCAAGGACAAAGAAGTGCACGTACCCTCCGCCTGGAGCTTTTTGATTTGGTTTTGGGTCCATGTGGCGAAGAGAAGACAAGAGGAGAGGACAAGGCTGGCCACTGCTTCTGATCATTTCCTTGTCAGAATTCAATCTGACTTTTTCTTTCACTGATTGGGACATCGAGCCATCTGTAACAT
>NC_063192.1:22763631-22786131 GCF_017589495.1 Alosa alosa | reverse complement strand
CCTCACGTCTCCTGAAGCGGTTGCCATGGCAACTGGCTCCCCTGCCTGTCAAGCGCCGTCCTCACACACCCACCCTCTTCTGTCTACTCCCCCTCCCTCCTCCCCCTCCTTCTGTTCCTCCTGTATCCCACAGTGCACCTGTATAAGTGTGCGGCACAGCGGGACAGCTGTGGCCAGTGCCTGAAGGCGGAGCGGCGGTTCCAGTGCGGCTGGTGCAGCGGAGAGGGACGCTGCACCCTCCGACACCACTGCACACTGCCCAACCCCTACACCGGACGCTGGCTCAACATGGACAACAAGAACGTCAAGTGCACCAACCCACGCATCACTGAGGTCAGTTTATATAAACACACGTATATACAGAGATGAATACACCTATCGGCAATACACTAACGCATGCACACACACACACACACACACACACACACACACACACACACACACACACACACACACACACACACACACACACACACACACACACACACTGAGACATCAGCAAACATACATACCCATGCAATGCATACACTCACACACACAGACATACATATGAAACAGCATTTTAATTAGACACATACTGTATCATAATGTTTAAATATATGCAACAGAAATATGAATTCACATACATATACTCACATACATATACTCACAGACATACACACACACACACACACACACACACACACACACACACACACACACACACACTGAACAATAACACACACAGGCATACTGTACGTGACATGCGAGCAGCACTCTGAGCTGGCACTTGTCACTATGATCATGCAACATCAAGAAAAGTTACTGCAAAACCACATGCAGGAAACTTCCCTCGAAACTCAAACTGTGCGTCTCGCACACACCCCTACACACGATAACTACTCATTAGTAAATATGTCAAGCCCTGTGCGATGTCCTCTAAAGGTGCCAGGCTGTTACACCCTGTCACAACCTCTCACGCGCGTAGCCAGGCCTTCTCCGCACCTCTCTGAGAGACACGCTGAGCTAATTCTGCCTAGACAAGGGCTTCTGGAATGTTCCGCCGCTGACAGGCCAGACAGATGGTGAGGAATAAAAGTATGATTGCTTTCTATTCGCTCAAACCCTCCTCAATTAAGAGGCAACAGACGGCGGGGCGCTGTTCTCGGGTCAGGTCCCGCACCTGACACTGCGGAGCGAGTTCTGTTCACCCACTCAGCAGTCCTGGCCTCACTTGGACGTTGTTTACTGTGCGTCCGCCGCACAGGAGGACAGACAGGACACAGTGACACTGTAGGGCGCACTTTGGAGTCAAGGAACAGCTGGGTTTTATACGTCTCTCTGTCCACTTTCTCTCTTTCTCTCTCATCCCTCACTCTCTCTGATTTGTCTTTCTTTTTGCCTATCTATCACACACACACACACACACACACACACACAGAAACTCACAAGTGGTTGCCCTCTTGATGTCACATGTCCTTTCAACCCCTCATACCCTCAATTCAGCACACAGGAAGTAAGCAGATGGTGCGTGGTGTCTGTGTGTGTGTGTGTGTGTTTGAAAGAGAGAGAGAGAGAGAGAGAGAGAGAGTCTGCTCACCTTCCTGGCTACAACAAGGGCACAGCATTCTGACCAACACTGAACACAGTAGGGAAGTAGGGAAGAGTCACAAGACTGCTGCAATGAAACTCAGTCAGTATTGTGTGTGTGTGTGTGTTTGTGTGTGTGTGTGTTTGCGGACAAATGTGTGTGTGTGTGACTGATTGAAAGAGCTAGCAAGTGTGTGTGTGTGTGCCTGTCTGTGTGTGTGTGTTTGTGTTTGTGACTGTAACACTATCCCTATCCATTCTGCATCCAGCACCATTAAGTGTAAGTGCATCTCTTCAGAGGACAGCACAGCTGCAGGTAGCTCGCTGTCACACATCGTACACACACACACACACACATTCTCTCTCTCTCTCTCTCTCTCTCTCTCTCTCTCTCTCTCTCTCTCTCTCTCTCTCTCTCTCTCTCTCTCTCTCTCTCTCTCTCTCTCTCTCTCTCCCTCTCTCCCTCTCTCTCTCCATCAGGGTTTGTGTCTAATAGTAAAAGCCCACAGGCGCTCCTTATCTTACAGCAGGGCCGACTCATTGAGGCAGCAATATCGATGCCTCTATTCATATCTCTGCTGGAGAAAGGGAAGACGTGCCTATCGATCGGCCTCCCTCCCTCTGTCACCATGCCACTGTGTCCTGACACACACATTAAAACAAAGATACTCGTGCAGTGCATACACACACACACACACACACACACACACACAC
Organism: Alosa alosa; assembly: GCF_017589495.1. Taxonomy (NCBI): domain Eukaryota; kingdom Metazoa; phylum Chordata; class Actinopteri; order Clupeiformes; family Clupeidae; genus Alosa; species Alosa alosa. The sequence continues at coordinate 22,783,848 of NC_063192.1, read as the reverse complement.
ACACACATACACACACACACTCACAAAGCCCGCACTGCAGTGGCCTTGTCTCCCTGGTTGTGAGGAGATTGTGTTTGCCTCATGTCCCCATGTTCTTTCATTGCTAATAAAAGTTAACACGTCAATGTTTTTGTGTGTGCGTGTGTGTATGTCTGTGCCTGTGTTTGTGTTTGTGTATGTGTGTGTGTGTGTGTGTGTGTGTGTGTGTGTGTGTGTGTGTTTGTCTGTCTGTCTGTGTGTGTGTGTATGTGTGTGTTTATGTGTGTGTTTGAGTATGTATGAGTATGTAGCAGCCTGTGTCCATTCACAGGAGTGAGTGTGTGTGTGTGTGTGTAGTCTATGTTTTAGTGTGTCCATGCGTGTGTGGATGTAGCTGCCAGTGCCTGTCCACAGAAGCGTGTAGTTAGATGTGTGTGTGTGTGTGTGTGTATGGCTCAGGGGAAATAGAGTAAGACATGTTATTTAATTAGCTCAGGTAACGCACCACTGCCTTGTGCTCAACAGGCCGGGCCCCCGAGCAGTAGCCACGCATTGATTCAGTCGGCCATTTGCATCCTGCCCGTCCTGAGATCTGGCCCTTGTACTGCACCAGCCAATTAAAAAAGTGAACCCAACGACTTCCCCTAATTGATTTGCTACAGTGAGTAGTGAATAGTCAGCCTCTGGGTTAGCGTTAGCAGTGACGTTAGCGCTCGTGGCGGCAGGTGCTGACTCGTGCTGTCTTGCTACAAGCTCACTAGCTCTCCGGAGAGGTTTTGAATTAGAACCCTGAACCAGCCACCAGCTTACAGTTCATAGCTGCAGGGTCTCAGTAGAGGAGCATGAATTCATCTTAACACTACCAGTAGAAGTATGAGCAGACATGCGCTTGAGACAAGAACAAAAAAAAAAAGCCCTTATTGGATTAGTGAAGAGATGCTACACTGCAAATGTATGCACACACACGCACACTCACACTCACACACATACACTTTCTATCTCTCTCTCTCTCTCTCTCTCTCTCTCTCTCTCTCTCTCTCTCTCTCTCTCTCTCTCTCCTTCTCGATCTTGTACACTCTTTCTCACCCCCTCTCCCAATCTTGCTTTCTCGCCCTAACTTTGAAGTACAAGTGTTTAATATCGCAAGGCAATTAGCGCATCAATTTTGGCAAGTGCACACTTATCTGAGTAGAACTCCTATATAAGTTAGGAACGCTCCGAACGCTCTCTGAAGGCTCTTTGTTCTCTAAATGTGTTCCACTTTTTTATATTGTTTTGTGTTTATTTTTTTTCTTCTTCTCTTCTTTGCCAAATGAATCCCTCCGTTCTTATCTCGTTGCCGAGCGAAAATGAGAGTTTCCTCAAGAGCAACAGTTTCCCCCATGGCTTTTGTTTTTAATTGCGCTTTGTTTTGCTTGTTTAAACCCAACTGACAGTCGTAAGCTGATTTGTATACACACGCAGATATTAGTGGATCTTCCTACATCGCCATGACTGGCATGCATAATTAATGCTTCTATTAAGAAGCACGCTGCTCCACTCTGCTCCCCCCCCCCCAACACACACACACACACACACACACACACACCCTTCAAAGTGTCATTAATATTAAAGGGGCCTAAGCCCTCTCCAGATGCAGCAAGAGAGGCGTAAATGAAGCTGGGAATAGCGGCGGCGCTTGAAAGGCATTGTGGGAGCTCAGGGGGCTGTGCCTGGGCGCGTCTCCGTGGTGCGCTGATGTTCCCTCCGCGGCCGGCCAATCAGGAGAGGGCAGGAGCGCTGTCACTCTCAGTCGCTCAGTTACTGTACCTCACAGCTACCTGACTTACTCGCACACACCCCGCCTATTACTGTCACACACACACTATTACACACACATTATATATCACACACACAGTGTTATTGTACATTAGAACTGTAACGGTGCAATATATTTTGATACTCTTTACCATGACTGTAGGTTATAATACTATACAGTGCAACTGTGCAACCAGTAGTCTACTCTTTACTACCCAGTGGGGTTGTTTCCCAGACATAGGTTAAGCCTATTCCTAGACTAAAAGCTTTTTCTTTCAGTGGAGATCCTCATTGAAGTTCTCTTTTAGTCTGGGAATAGGCTTAATCCATGTCCGGAAGACCGACCCTGGAAGTCTACATACATGAATTACATGGATTAAGTGACACAAAATGTTGTCAATTAAGATTTTGGGGTTCAGTTAAATAATCTGAGGCATATAAATGTGTAAAATGTGAACTGAGAAAACTGCATGAGTTTTTTATCAGTTGACTTTTGGTTGCTAGGCGGCTGAGTCCACTGGAAGGAAGTCACTGGGCTGTTTCCTCCTAAACTACAACATCAGTGAATGGATACAGTGAACTGAAGTATTTCAGTTATGTGAATAGCTGATAAATAAAATACTATTTATTTTATAAATAAAGCTGTGGCTTGAGCCACTGTAAGTCTAAGCCTGGTTGGTAAAAGTGGCCACAAACACTCCGAGCTCCACTCCAAAGTGTATTCCTACTGTATGTGGGTCATCTTTGAATGGTTTTAGTCAGTAGTGCCACAGCACACGAGAATGCAGGTACACACATTCCTCCAAATCCTCATTCAAAAACTGTCAACCACCCCCCCCCACACACACACACACAGGCACACGCAGACACACACACACACAAACACACACTCTCACACACACACACACACAATGCCTGAGAGAGGAAAAGAGGTCTGCAGTGAAAACAGTAATGAATAAATCATGGAAGCCCCCCTTTCTCCCCCAGCTCCAAACAGCATTAAGATGACCATGCCTGCCCAGTCAGATAGAGCCCCACTCTGCCACGGATCTGCTGGCCCTAGGAGTTGCACGGGCCTGATGGAAAAGCCCACCTATCTGCAGCGGATGGTGCTCAGTCATCCGTTAATGCCACCTAAATTTAAACAGGATGCCTCCTGCCAGAGTTCATTTGGACTTCAGTTCTGAGTTACCTTTCTTCTCTTAATGCCTCAGTAGTCACTACTGCTCCTTCCTTTTGCTGAAGAGGCAAAATTTTAAAAGCCGCGTCGAAGTCCCAATTTCCCTGTTTCCTTTCCTGTGTCACGTCAATTGCCGCTAACCACACGGCATTTAAGAGCAAAATAAAGTATTTAGCACCTAATTTGCACCGCAGGAAGAAGCCCGACATACTGTAGCTACGGTTTCTCCGCGTGGTAAATTGTGCTTGTGCCCTGAACACAGACACACAAACAGACGAACCTGCATAACCTTAAGCAGCTCAGAGGTGCTGCCAAGGCAGAGAGGATCACACCTCTCTCTCTCTCACCACATAACACCTCCAGAGAATCTACTTCATTATGGCCGCCCCAGGAGACGTGTCATATCCTCTGCACAGAGGTGGGAGAAACATCTCCATTTAAAGCGGTGTGTGGGAGCGAGTGGAAAGCAATGCCATGGCGTCTCCGATGGCTACCAGCCTCGCCAGCCCCCTCTCCTCAGGCTCAAGCTCAAACCTCCCTCAGGTACTAAACTACTAAACAGCTCTCAGGCTCAAACCTCCCTCAGGTACTAAACTACTAAACAGCGCTCAGGCTCAAACCTCCCTCAGGTACTAAACTACTAAACAGCACACAGGCTCAGGCTCAAACCTCCCTCAGGTACTAAACTACTAAACAGCACTCAGGCTCAAACCTCCCTCAGGTACTAAACTACTAAACAGCACACAGGCTCAGGCTCAAACCTCCCTCAGGTACTAAACTACTAAACAGCACACAGGCTCAGGCTCAAACCTCCCAGGGTACTAAACTACTAAACAGCACTCAGGCTCAAACCTCCCTCAGGTACTAAACTACTAAACAGCACACAGGCTCAGGCTCAAACCTCCCTCAGGTACTAAACTACTAAACAGCACTCAGGCTCAAACCTCCCTCAGGTACTAAACTACTAAACAGCACACAGGCTCAGGCTCAAACCTCCCTCAGGTACTAAACTACTAAACAGCACTCAGGCTCAAACCTCCCTCAGGTACTAAACTACTAAACAGCACACAGGCTCAGGCTCAAACCTCCCTCAGGTACTAAACTACTGAACAGCACACAGGCTCAAACCTCCCTCAGGTACTAAACTACTGAACAGCACACAGGCTCAGGCTCAAATCTCCCTCAGGTACTAAACTACTAAACAGCACACAGGCTCAAATTTAAACTAGAGTAGACTAGTTAAACTTAGTAGACATCACTATTTAAACTACTGTATAGGAGTCAGTATAAGTCAATGGCCTATTGTTTCCAAGTTCCTCTCTTCACCAGGGAAACTGAACTGATAAGCAATATGTCAATGTATAACACTTATAAAGTTATATGCAATATCTCAAGAACTACAATGGAAATAAGCCAAAAGCCTTTATTGTGTTTTGTCTTTTTGACGGATAATGTACAGATACATTTTATTTATCTATCGATTTCTATAAGAAACATATTTTCTACAATAACGTCAATAAACACTTTCAATCAATTCAATCAATCCAAACCAGGCAGATATGGGCCCGATGAGGTTGAGACCGACATCAGAGTCTGCAGAGACTGAAGGAATATCTCCATTTGGAGCAGTCTGTAAGAGCCTTTCTTTACAAGGCCTTTCTTCTCACCTTTTATTCTTGGATTGGAGTTGGATCGGCGCGTATCTGTAGAACACGTCTGAAATGACAGATGAAAGACAGAGAGGGGTAGAATAGAAACAGTGGCACAGGGAAATTAGACTAATGGACAGACAATCCGCCGTGTCAATGGCAGTCATTCAGAGGCCGTGTCTGAAACAGATTAATCTTGGAGATAAATAGCAGTGAGATGAATGGAGAGCTCCACAATGACTCACAGTCTTTGGGGGCCGACTAGGCTATCCCTCTGATACTTGATTAATATCCACACATGATATTCTCCAGCAAGGCGTCTTACAAGGGGGTGTAGTTCTCCAATCTGCTCTTCATCTGGCTTTACAACTGGTGGTAAAAAGGAGTCCACACACCCTTAACCTTTGGACCCTCATAGTCTTCATCAGGCGCTCAAAAATACAAAGTGAAAAAAACAGTGGAAAAAGTGAGAGAGGAGATGTGTGGAGTGCTGTGCACTCTCTTTCTCCTGCAGTGTTTTGGATTCACCTTGTCCTGTTATGTGCCTGGGATGTGCACACGGACCTCCTGCCTTTGAAATACCCCCCACTGGCCACTGGTGGTGCATTCCCAGAGGACTGGCATCTCTCCCCTCCTCATCTTTCAGTATCGCTCCGAGCTCCTTATTTACCAGGATTTTTGCGATAAATACCCCAACTGGCCCCTGCTGCCCTGAGCTGCTGTCCCCCTGACTCTCCTGCTGCAGTGACACTGCTTCTGGATTAGCGCCTGCTGTGGCAGAGTTGGTTTCTTCGAGGGTCTTGTCTGGATTAGGGATTAAAGACTATCACCTCAGTCTCCCTCTTTCCATGCACTGGTGCCTAGAGATCATCTCCCCCATGGCCCCATTGTCCTTGTTGTTTAGGGACAGTTTGCAAACACCCAACAATATCAGGCACAATGGGGTTTGAATGTCAGTTTTAATCTGTGTGCATGTTAACATTCCAGTTTTAGGATTATATGCAGTGTTATTGTTTAGTTTACAAGAGAGCTAGTTTGTTGGGGCCATGAAGGAAATTAAAGATTATTTAACTAATGCCTCAGTGTTTATGCCTAGCATGGAATTACTCTAGCTTAATTGTTTTACATTTACATTTTCATTGTAACTCTAGTCATTGGATGTGTTTCAACCATAAACTATACTGTATACAAACTGGCCCAGATTTCCAGAGCACTTTCTCCCGTGACTTTCCACCGGGGTGCCAGCTCTCTCTCTCCCTCGGCCTCTGGATTAGCCGCTGCTAAGAGCCAACTTTTCTTTTTTTGATCTCTTCTGGATTAGGGGCCATAAAGACGATCACCCCCTCTTATCTCCATGTAGGTCAACTCTCCTCCCCAAAATCTTATATGCCCTCACACCCCGCTCCTTGCAGCCCCCACACACACACACACACACACACACACACACACACACACACACCCCCTCTCCATTCCAATCCTCCTTTGCACAGTCATTCGTAATTACTGCCTGCACGTCCACACACACACACACACACACACCCCTCCACACGCCCTGAACCCCCCCAGGCAGCTGACAAATATAGGGAGCCTGCTGGGGAATGCCCCGCTGGGAGGGCCACACGTGGAGAGGGCCAGTGGATCATGCCGAGGGAAGTCAGTGGATTGTGCGCATGAAGAATAAGGCATCTTCGTCACACTGGGGGGTCAATAGATTGGCTCACATTATGCATTTATGTGTGTGGGTGTGTGTATGTGTGTGTGTGTGTGTGTGTGTGTGTGTGTGTGTGTGTGTGTGTGTGTGTGTGAGAGAGAGAAAAAGAGAGAGAGGGCCTGTGCACAAGTGTATGTTCATGGCCCATATTGCCCGAGGGTAAAGGATATGTACAAAACAATTCCCCCATAAAGCTCCACTCAGATTGACTCCTGACCCCCTCGCAAGGGGCAGAGACGCGCCAGTCCCCTTCAATTAGAGCCATCTGGAAAGACAGAAGTAAGAGAGAAAGACAAAGAAAAAAAAGAAGACCTGCAGATCTTGGAGCAACAGACGCAGCTACAGACACAGACACAGCTGTCTGTGTGTGTGTGTGTGTGTGTCTGGGTGTGGGTGGGTGTGTGTGTGAGAGGTGAGCAGTGGGTGGTTCGCTGGTCACACAAGGAGCTTCTCTGTCCTTGGAGAAAGAGCCTTTGATGCTTTTGAAGTGCGGAAACACGCAACTTGATATTTATCCCTGTAGAGCTGCCGAGTCTGGCATGGATCTGGCACGGATCTGGCTCTCATCTGGCTCCGGTCTGTTCAAGAGTCACTTGTGCTCAGAGACACTTTTCTCATGAATGAAGGTCTTGTAAGGGCTTGAATGTTGTGCTTAAAGCTGATTTCAAGGGAGCTATAGGAGTTAATTGCCTTTGCTTTATGGCGAAATCGGTCAGGGTCCTTGCTGGGGACTGACATCAGCGTACTTTAATTATCTAGCACTTCGCTGAATAGGAGTGCCTCTGAAGTTCCTTATTTCCGCCATCCCTGAACTCAGTCCCTAAACTTATTCGGCTGCTTATATAACAGAACCATTGTAAAAGTCCACTCCAATTGTTGCCGCCTCCGCTTGACACGGGTATATTTAGCGTAGCATCCAGCGCTAGCCGTGTTTTTCCCATGCAGCCCTGCGAGCCAGAGCGGCAATAAAAGATTAATGTATTCGAGCCCTCTGGCAGTGCGGTGACACACTTACTTTACATCCAGAGCAATTGATGTCCACTAAAACTAGATTACAACGCAGACGTCCCTCTGGGCTCCGGCTACTGCCACTCTCTGGGGGAGATGGACTATGGGGGTGGAGAGGGGTTGGGGTGTGTGTGTGTGTGTGTGTGTGTGTGTGTGTGTGTGTGTGTGTGTGTGTGTGTGTGTGTTGGTGGGGGGTGTTGTAGTTCTGACGCTGGTCATGATTCGGGTTCATGATTTTGCACACATTGGTGGTTTTAGCTCAACAAGCATGCCCCTAATGGCATATTGATGTAAGTGCAGTGGTCAGCTCTGCATGTAAATCTCCCTTACTTTCTTTACACTTCTCTCTTTGACTCTCTGTGACTTTTCTCCACTAGCTGCTCTCTTTCCTTTCCTTTCCTTTATTTTTGTTGTCTCTATCCCCCTTTTCTTTCCTTTCTCGGTGTTTCTCGGTGTTTATTCTCCCTCGGTCATATTTTCTCCTCCTCTCTCTCTCTACTCTCTCTCTCTCTCTCTCTCTCTCTCTCTCTCTCTCTATCTATCTATCTATCTATCTATCTCTCTCTCTCTCTATCTATCCCTCTATCTCTCTCTCCCTAGTGGTGAGTACTGGAGACCAGCCAAGGCCCTACACCTCCCGTGGTTTTTACTGCACAGAAGGCTCCATGCCTCCAAGAGCCAAGGTCGTGCTGGGTAGCCATATTGTGTTTTATTAGAAGGTGGGCCGCACTAATATGGTCCCATGTTAGATTTATTGCCCGTGGCAACAGAAAACGGAGCTGGTGAGGAACTAGAGTCGGCCGGTTTCCAGTTTTTTAATGTAATCCTGCATTTTTATGTCGAACAAAACCTCATTTATGAATGCATAAATCAAAACCACAAAAATAAGCACGACAAAAAAGGAGGAAAAGAACAGGTGTTGTGTTGCTATGGCGTTAATAGGAGGAAATGTGCAGAGTAGTACATAATACATGTTTCCTCTGCCTCTTGCTGACAGTGTGTGTGACCTTTTGGAGTTACAGAGGAAACCAGGGTTCAGAGTGGAGTCACACATCCCTGTCTGAAAGGTTGCAGGACTGCAAGAGGCTTGGGAGGGGTCACAGAAGGTTTAGCTGCTGTCAAATGGGTGAACACCCAAGTGAGAAACTGCCTTGCTGTTGTCTGATGGTCTTATAGCTCAACTGGTAGTGCAAGGTGCTATCAATGCTAAGGTCATGTAATAGAGTACACCTGCCCACATGCTCTGTACTGTCATGTGCTTTGGAGAAAAGGGACCACTGATGTAGAAGTAGCCAGCACAGTAGCCTTGTGGTCAGTAAAACTCCCTCATCACATGGACTTGCCATACTGCACTTACTGTACACACACTGCACTTTTTTTACCCCCTTCTCTCTCATCTGTGTATTAAATTCCTTCTAAATCTTTCTTTGTCTTTTACACCTCTGCACAGGAGCTAGTTGAGCAGCTAAAAGTCATTTCACTACATGTTGTACGACAGTATCTCTATGTGTGTGACATACAAATCCTTGAATCCTTTAATCCACCACCTTATGAGATGTGCTAGTCTGCTAGCGACGTCACCCAGCACCCACGAGGGTTAGTCTCTTTGCTAGCGCATCCACCGTCCAGTCAAGGACACTGTCAGTTGACAGGTTCAAGCCTGGGGCTTAACAGTTCCATCAGAACACAATGTTACACCAAACGAATGCATGTGAATTAAAAAAAAATAAATCTGTTAAAATCTTTTTTTTGTTTGTTTCTGCAGGTCACCCCAGTGGCTGGTCCACCAGAAGGGGGTACGCGAGTGATCATCCGTGGCCTTAACCTGGGCTTGTCCTTCTCCGAGATGGTCAACAACGTGCAGGTGGCCGGCGTCCAGTGTACGCCTCAGGAGGACGGCTACATCATCGCCGAACAGTGAGTCACACGTGCCATTACTTGGACGGTAGCACACACTGGAGTGACTGTAGACTCCATAATCACACTACTACTCGAAATATCACTGGGTCATTTTTAGACTGCGACAGACACATCACGGACACTGTGCGGCTCAATTCAAAATGCTCTTAATTGGATTTGGCTGGAGGACGTCTGGAAATAGAACAAGCTAGAGGACGCGCAGAGCGTGCTGACGGCAGTTTCATCCCATTTGGCGGCAGAATGATGAAAAAAGCTGCCATCGGTTGGATTCAATGAATGATACAGATCTGTCTCATCTCTCTGTTCTTTGGTAGTAATTATACAACCCTCTCCACAGCCTCTCTTCTGCGCTGGTAGCTCTGCTCAGTTGCTTAATGAACCAGCCTCTTTTGCCAGCAGTGATCAAACCCAGTTGTGTTGTTGGTCTGGACGAGCTCTTAGGTCCCTGTTTGTTTCTGCTCCATCGATCCCTGCAGTTATTCGACAGGAGACAGGAAGCATCTTTGCAGTATCCAACCGACAGCAGAAGTGGCCTCTTAAAAGGGTTAATCTGGAGCAGTCGGCCTAGAGCGCCCCGAAACCAGAAAGCTTGGCTAATTAAGACTGGCCCGTCCTCCCCTAAGAGAACAAGCAGTGTTCATCCCTCAACATCTGCGTGTGTTTACTCGCTTAATTGTCCTACCCAAACAACCAAGTTCAGCCCAGTCCTCTAGCTAGCGCATGAGCTAATTTGTTCATGTTGCTTCTTTTGATTTTTTGTTGTTGCTGGAGTCTAGCTGTGAGCATGCTCGAAAAAAAAAAAAATGAGGACATAAATACACTGATTGGTTGTTGTACTCAAGAAGGCCACCATCTCTAACCTATTGCAAGTATTATTCCTGGTACCCCCAAAGGAACAGGAGATCCGACAGCCCACGATTACTTTTCAACACCCAGGCAGACCTGAAAAAGAGGACCGGTGTAGAAAAGTGGTGTTGAGGTGGTAAAAAAAAGAATAGAGCGATGAAAAAGTGAACTTTCTACTGAGTGAAGACAGGAGAGGAAAAAAAGACAATGACTTTTGGGCATCAAGGGACATAGAGGAACACAGTGTGTCAGAGTGCTACACGACTGCTCCCTCTCTCTCCCTCTCTCCTCTCTCTCTCTCTCTCTCTCTCTCTCTCTCTCTCTCTCTCTCTCTCTCTCTCTCTCTCTCTCTCTCTCTCTCTTAGGAGCCTTTAACCTTAATTCATCCGCTGCCCTAGTTCTGCCCCTTGGCCCAGGCAACAGAACATTGCACCAGGGTAACAGAACATTGCGCCAGCAGCAGTAGTCGTGACACAGAGGAGAGGTTCTCCTCTCTGCACACGCACGCGCTGATGAGGTTCCGCGAGGTCAGGCTGAAATCCACTGAGCTAATGCCTTTTTCATTTCATACCCAATTAGCATCGTACCGCATTAGTGAGATGCAAATGAGATCACACCTGTGCTAAGGTGGTTCCGCGCGATCAACTCGACAGGTAATCCAAGTAAACCTGCCAGCCCTCAACGGTGGAGTGTAATCCAGTAATTAGCACCAAGAAACATAGCACTAGCAACCTTGGTGTGTTTTGCCTGCTAATAGATTGAATAGATTAATACAATCTCTCTTGCATCTTAAGCATGTTCAGAATCTATTACTACGTGTGTATCTTTCATTTCATATGACGTTATGCTGCGTTCATTGTAAACTAATCACCAAACACTTAAAGATTCTCCTCGAGCCGATTTGCCAATTTTTTGCTCTCGGCTGCATTCTTCTCCTCTCGCGCGCTACTTTAAACTGCTATAAATAGCTGGCGCTGAGCTGTGCTGTGCTGGGCTGTGCTAGTCTGCGCTGCGCTGCACGGCACGACGTGGTGCTGTGCCGGAGCGAGGCGGCCGCGTGGCATGTGACGGTTTCCTGTCTCCTGGCCGTACCCTGGGCGCTCTCGGCACGCGGAGCTCTCGGGCAGCGTCTGCGGTCCTTCCAGGCCGAGTGTAATTGTGATGCGCGGCGTGCCGCCGGCTGCGGGGGACGATTTGTCAGCGGCGCGCGCCCCTGACAGCAGCTTAATCCAATCGGGACACTGCTGGAGTGAATTCATTTGTATGGCTCCGCCAGACGTGTCAGGGAGGAAATGGGGGACCTGGCGCGAGGACATCACCTCGGCAGTTGGAGCAGCAGAGAGAGAGAGAGGGATGAGAGAGAGAGAGAGAGGGATGAGAGAGAGAGAGGGATGAGAGAGAGGGAGAGAGAGAGCAAGGAAGAGAAAAGAGGAGTGAGGAAGTGAGAGAGTGACAGAAAGAGAAACAAGAAAGAGAAAAAAGGGAGTGGGAGAGGATGGGGGTAAGAGAGAGTGAGAGAAAGGAAGGGGGAGGAGAGGAGAGGGAGGGAGAGAACATAAAAGAGAGGAGATGGAGGGAGAGAGAGAGAAAAGGAGAAGAGATGGAGGGAGAGCAAGAAAAGGAAAGGAGATGGACAGAGAGAGAGAGAAAAGGAGAGGAGAGGGAGGGAGAGAGAGAAAAGGAGAGGGAGGGAGAGAGAGAAAAGGAGAGGAGAGGGAGAGAGAGAAAAGGAGAGGAGAGGGAGGGAGAGAGAGAAAAGGATAGGAGAGGGAGGGAGAGAAAAGGAGAGGAGAGGGAGGGAGGGAGAGAAAAGGATAGGAGAGGGAGGGAGAGGGAGAAAAGGAAAGACTTTGTCTTTTGCTTGTGTATCTGAAGATATGTACAAGATTTGTTCTCCTCATGTCTAGGGCAGTTTTGCTGTTGTCGTGTTTTTGATGCTGTAGTTGAGTGCCTCGGAACATGTGGACATTTAAGGATTGAGTACCTATGAGTATTCACAGATGCAATGTAACACTATAATTCAAAATGGAAAAGAGGCTTTCTTGCAGACTCTGGATTTTCTGCAGGCTCTTAAACAGAAAAGTCCCTCTGAAATAGCCCCAAGTTACGATTAGTTCATCAGATTAGAGGCTCCTCCATTGCACTCCTAATGTTTTGGAGCTCATTTTAAAAAGCCCAGAGAATGTTCTAGTCTTCACCTCAGTTAACCTATGGCTCAGCGATTTGCTGTTCTACTGTGAACAAAGCATGATTTTTTCCCCCGTCCTCTTTCGGCTAATGCCAACAGCGTGGAGACTTAAGCCTTACTTAACCTCACACTACAATATAAAAGAAACTTTACTCACTGCCAAGCCGCACTCCGAGTCTGAGTCTCCATCTCGCAATTCCTCCCCCAACCCCCGACTCCCAGCCCCCGCCACCTCCACCCCTTCTCTGTTCCACTGATTGCAGTAATGAAATCACCACATATGGCAGGGCAGGTAGGCTAGGTGTAGCGGCGCTTCAGCCCCTTGTTTTTAGATTTACGGGCCTCCACCAGACCATAAATCCTGTGTCAGTCTCCACTCTCCGTGGACAGAACGCCAGACTTGTTCTGGGAGTCGTTAGTTACGAGTCAGGGAGATCAGTGCTGGGAAAAAAAGAGAGAAAAAACAGTGAATCTGCCGACTTCACAAACATCTCCTTCTTCTTCTTCTTCTTCTTCTTCTTCTTCTCTCTCTCTCCCTCACACACACACACATACATACACATACACATACACACACACACACACTTCTCTCTCTCTCTTTCTCTCGTCGTGTTCGTACCCTGGGACGACAACAGTGATTCCCTCTTGTTCTTTATTGCGTCCCGCAAGAGCCAATCGATTGCCGTCCCACGTTTATTATGGCATTTGATCTGGCGAGCTGCCAGCCTCCCTGACACCTGATCACAGCGTATGATAAAGGTCTATTGATCAATAGGCCTCCTCAGGCTTGATTTAAATCGGCTGTGCTGAGCTGCGGGACCACGCTGGGCTGGCTGGCCTGTATTTATGATGCCCAGTCACTGAGAAGTCTCATGCCAGGTTGTGCACGGTTGGCCACAGTCTCGAGGCAGCCCTAGGGGGTTCTATATATCTATATGTATATATAGTATATATGGCCTGCGCTATATGTCCCCTTAGCCATCATGGAGGCCAAGTGAAAATTACATTCAGAAATGAGTGCGAAAAAAATCAATAGGGAGTTGTGATGCATGCTGATGATGACACACACACATGCACACGCACACGCACACGCACACGCACACACGCACACGCACACGCACACACACACACACACTGGTGTACAGCAGCAGGTTTTTTTACGTGGGATCCATAATGCATGAGCGGCATGCTGGGGTCAAATGCAGCTTCACGGCGAGGGCTCTGCAAACGCCTGGCCAGGAATACAGCATTACCTCTCACTCTTACGCAACTGTCTTGGCTTTGCAGAGATTTTCTATAATTGGTTGCACCATTTTTTGTGTTATCATCAGTAATAGAGAATTTATCATTGTGTTGCTCTGTTTGAATCCTCCTACAGTGTGAATTAGCCTAAATGTGTTTGTGTGTGTGTGTGTGTGTGTCTTCTCATAATTTTACAGGATAGTGTGTGAAATGGACCCTGCTCCCATCGATGCCGCTCCAGGTCCGGTGTCCCTGTGTGTGGGAGAGTGCAGACCAGAGCTCCAAACACACTCCTCTCAGCTCTACTCCTTTGTGGTAGGACTCCCCACCTTATCCATATCTGTGTGTGTGTGTGTGTGTGTGTGTGTGTGTGTGTGTGTGTGTGTGTGTGTGTGTGTGTGTGTGTGTGTACTACTTCGTGGTAGGACTGCCCACCTTATCCAGATCTGACCCTGTGAATTATTCAGTGGCTCACTGGCCCTCTGTGTCGGGAGTACTGGCACTCTTTTGGGGTTTATCTTTTTTTCAGGTTTTTGTGTGTGTGTGTGTGTGTGTGTGTGTGTGTGCGTGCGTGTGTGTGTGCTTGCATGCGTGCGTGCCTGTGTGTGTGTTTTTATGTGTCTGTGTGTGCGTGCATGCGTGTGTGCTTCCGTGTGTGTATATGTGTGCGTGTGTGTGTGTGTCTGTGTCTGTGTGTTTTTGTGTGTATGTGTGCATGTGTATGTCTGTGTGTGTTTTTGTGTCTGTGTGTGTTTGTGTGTGTGCTGTGCGTGTATGATTGCGTGTGTGTTTTGAGCCACCAGTCCGCTGTATGGATGTACCGAGACAGATTTATCGAGCCATCCCCTTATCCATGACCCAGTAATGTTTTACATGGTATCCCTGTAGTGTTCCGAGGCCTGCCATCTTGCTCCCTATTTGAGTGGTGTAATGGTGATGAGCTAGACTGATGAACGCATGCGTGTGTGTGTGTGTGTGTGTGTGTGTGTGTGTTGTAATGGTGATGAGCTAGACTGATGAACGCATGTGTGTGTGTGTGTGTGTGTGTGTGTGTGTGTGTGTGTGTGTGTGTGTATGTCTGTAATGGTGATATGGCTAGACTGATAAACGCATCTGAGCTCATTGTTTCTGTATGTCTTGTTGGGACTGCAGCAGCATTTGTAGTTGACCTCAGACACCGCTATTATTTGTGAAATATTTCACTTTGTTGAACGCCTGGAGTCGTGGGGTCAGGCTGATAATGTGTTCTATGGGTATGCCTCAAACACCATTTCCTTCCATTACAAGGCCAGGGTCAATAAATTAAGCTTTTATGGCTAATGTTACCTTTTATCGTTTTTTCCCCCCAGCCATTTGCACTAAACACTTTTTTTCCACAGTGTATTTAAATTACTACTAGTACATACGTGGCCATTTACAGTTAAACCCTGCTCTGATGCTACTGATTAAATGTTTATCCGGAGAAGTCACCAGCTGCTTTTAACACTCATTTGAAAAGTCAGATGATTGCCAAGCCATTGCCCGTGCAGGTCTGCTATCTCTGTACAGCGTTGGGCTTTTATGAGAAACATTCTCCATCGTCTTTCTTTTGAAGAGGAGCGTCCTAATGCTGCTGCTGAAACCCAAGCTCTTCTTTGTTAATAACAGAGCCTGGTGTTAATTATTAGAATATTGAGTAATTACAATCGAGGAGCAGCACAGGGAATAAGCAATGAATGGGACGACAATGGTGGCCATTAGTAGAGTGTATGAGTGTGTGTGTGTGTGTGTGTGTGGGGGTGATGGGGAAGGTGGCGGCTCGAGCAGGAGCATCTATGGAGACCCCTCCTTTGCACCTGTCCTCTCCCCATGCATGGCACCAGTAGAACATGAGCCAACCTGCGAGGAACTGATAATCAGCAGCATGCTTCCCACTTAAACATCCATTCACACACACACACACACACACACACACACACACACACACACACACATACATGTGTGTGCAAAATTAACCGTCCCCCAACAATTAACAGTGTCTGGTAATTAGCCTAGCTGTTTTGGTAAGATGCTCCTTTCCCTGTGCTCGCTCCCACAAAAGAGAATTCTCTATTCTGTGTGTTTGTGTGTGTGTGTGCACATGTGTGTACTTGTGATTATGTGTGCCTATTTATATGTGTACCTAGGTGTCACGTCTGTTTTTGTCACCTTCTTCTTCACCTTGTAGTGTGTGTGTGTGTGTGTGTGTGTGTGTGTGTGTGTGTGTGTGTGTGTGTGTGTGTGTGTGTGTGTGTTTTGATCTCCAGGGGCGTTTGACAATCAGCACTCACTTGGCTCTGCAGGCTTCCCAATGCTAATACTCTCCCCCGATCACTCTGCCCACATAGCACAACAACCAGCCATTTTAGCAGTCTGTTTAACAGCCTGTGTAAACATCTCTCTCTCTCTCTCTCTCTCTCTCTCTCTCTCTCTCTCTCTCTCTCTCTCTCTCTCTCTCTCTCTCTCTCTCTCTCTCTCTCTCGCTCACTCCCCTTCCTCTTTCTGTGCAGACACAGACTTTTCTGCCTGTACATAGGAACATTATTTAGAGCTTGTCTTCCCTCGTTAAAATCTCTAACGTTACGTATGTTTTGCAAATCACTGACCTGTCCCTTCTGCTCATATTTCAGACCCCAACGGTGACAGGACTGTCCCCGAGCCGAGGCCCCGAGTCCGGGGGAACCAAGGTCACCATCATGGGTGAGAACCTTGGGGCCGGCAGCAGTGTCAACGTCCTCTTCGGGAACCAGACCTGCGAGTTCTTTGAGTAAGTGGTCCTGAGGTTCACTGTCTCTTGTTTGTGTCAGAATCAAGTTAGTTGGGGTATGTATGTTTACTTGTATGTTTGTATGTGTATGTTACTAGGGATCAGACTCCCACCTTTGTTTGCTCTCAAACAACCACAATGTACAGATTACATACGGACAGCATGCAAGCAAAAACAAACAGTACACATACAGTATAAAACCCAAGATGGTGCTGCAATACCACCGACCATATAATAATAATAATAATAATAATAATAATAATAATAATAATAATAATAATAAATTATTATTAATACCGCCAACAATATGATATTGATTGTCTTCACATGTTTTATTAAGGCATCATGTATTGCTTTCTTTGATAGTAAATAAGTTCTCTCTCAGGGCCAGTTTGTAGAATGTAATTGCATAAGTCATCAGCTGGATGATTGAATGCGTTTGTGTGTTTGATGGGTGGATGTGTCTGGCTTCCTCCGAGCACACGTTGTATTACCCGCTTCATGAATAGTGCATTCACTGCTTCAGTGTGAGTCAAACTCCATTTGGTGCTGTGTCATGGACTGATGATGTTTGAAAATGGCTCCAAATATTCTGCTGTGTGGCGTGTGCTTGCGCTCACATCATTCCCTCTGTCTCTCTCTCTCTCTCTCTCTCTCTCTCTCTCTCTCTCTCTCTCTCTCTCTCTCTCTCTTCCCTTACCCACTGTCAGAGAGTGGTGTACATCTTAATAAGGTTTTGATGACCTACTGCATCAAACTACACTAATAATGCCCTGCAGTCAACCTCTCTACCCTGACCTCTCACGCTCTTTCTTTTTCTAACTCTTTCTCTCTGCAGTCTTTTCTGCTTCAGTCTTTTGCCACAGTCTTGCAGTAGCTCAGAGAAACACACACACACACACACACACACATGCTCCCTTGATCTCTGCATCACTCAGGCTTACATATACATTTCCATACATTTAACCAGACACTTTATCAAAGTGACTTACAGCAAGAGAATCACATTCAAGCTACAGTGCAAAGGAGACCTTAGCTGGGAATTATACATACATACATATATCTCATACACATACAAACACTTGTGTATGTACACACACACACACACACACACACACACACACACACACACACACACACACACACACACACACCCCCTCCCTACCCAGGCTGGCTATTGAAAGAGGTGAAAGAGCAGCGTTGTGATTGTAGCGCTGAGAGGTTGATGAGCGTATCCCTCTGTAATGAGGAAAAGGCTAATTGTGGATTTCTATTTCCTGCTGGGTCTCTTTTGGGTGAAGGGTGATGGGAGTCGGAGGGGTCGTATCAGAACAGGCCTTTCCCTAAGAGAGAGACAGACACTAATGAACCAGACCCCCCCCATCCACACCCTGTACCCAGCATGGGAGGACAGGGCGAGAGAGAGAGAGAGAGAACAAGAGAGTGATAAAGCGGCAACAAGGAGGGAGAATGAAAGAGAAAGGAGTAAGAGAGCGCTAGAGAATGAAAGAGAGTTAGTGGGAGAGAGAGAGAATGGAAGAGAAATATAGGGAAGTAAAAAATGAGCAAGAGAGAGGGAGTGAGAAGAAGAGAGAGAGAGAGAGAGAGAGAGATGTGAAGAGATGTGAATTGTCAGGAGCGAGAAGAGGGTAAGAGTGAGTGTTGGGAAGGTTGTCTCAGACAGTGTGTGAGTCACAACATGATTCAGCTCCTTGTGGATTTGAGTATAAAAGCAGTTGTTTTCAACCAAATGCACCTGTGTAAATACCTGTGTGTATGTGTGTGTGTGTGTTCTGTATGTGTGTGTGTGTGTGAGAGAGAGAGAGAAAGAGACCTTGAGGCTAGCTACACACCTAACTTTATTTTTCTTTACTGTGCCCACCCACACAGCACTGCAGAGACAGTAGAAAATCTGTACCTCTCTTCCACTGCTAGAGACTTTGCTGAAACAACCCTCTGTGTGTGTGTGTGTGTGTGTGTGTGTCTGTGTGTGTGTGTGTGTGGGTGTGTCTCCTCACAGGCGGACCATGACGGAGATTGTGTGCTTCTCGGCACCCTCTCTGACTGGTGTTGGTCCGGTCCAGGTCAGTGTTAGTGTGGACCGGGCCCAAGTGAAGGAGAGCCTGGTGTTTGAGTACATCGATGACCCGACCGTCCAGCGCATCGAACCTGAGTGGAGCATCGCCAGGTAAGATATTCACAAACACATGCACACTCACACACACACACTCTCACACACACACACACACACACACACACACACACACACACACACACACACACACACACACACACTAACACTCACACACACTCACACACACACACACTCTCTCTCACACACACATACACACACACACACACACACACACACACACACACACACACACACACACACACACACACACACACACACACGCACTCACACCCACACTCACTCTGAACTCCAAAAGAAAAAAGCCATTTCAATTCACAAGTCCCTCTCAGTATAGCTTAACTGAACCCATATCAAGCCGGCCTCACTAGCATGGAGCTAAATGAAGTGCTATGACCCCCGCGGTCAGGCCTTGTCCACCTTATGTTCCTCCATAACACCATAACACACTTCCCTTCACCCAAAACCCAGCCCCACATCCTCCTGGCTCACCATGTGCCTGTGGCAGACCCGCGCCATGTGCCTCTCTTCACCAGGGGACTGCCAGGCACACACACACACACACACATACACACACACACACACACACACACACACACACACACACACACACACACACACACACAGACATACACACACACACACACACACATACAAACATACACACACACACACACACACACACACACACACACACACACACACATACAAACATACACACAGACATAGAGAGCCTGAGTTAGGTGTGGCAGCAGGAGAGATCCTGGCAGATCAGTAATTAGAGAGACGAATGGGGGCAGAGATGGAGAGAAGGAGTGTGTGTGTGTGTGGGAGTGCAAAAGTGTGTATGCAAGTGTGTGTGTGTGCTAGCTGTGACATGTTGAAATAGGTGGCAGAGGTGTGAGTCTTGCACAGATGGCAAGCTTGATGATGGCTGAGACTTAGAGAGAGCACTGTGACCTTACAGAGCAGGGACGAGAGTGGGACCCAGAAAGAAAGAAAGAAAGAAAGAAAGAAAGAAAAAGAATGAAAATAGAAAAGGCAATGAGAGGACATTGTAACCTTGCAGTAGAATGACAGAAATAGACAAGAAAGGAAAAAACAATGAAAGTAGTTGAGACGGAAAGAGTGCAAGCAACCAGACAAACAGAGAGAAACACGTGAGTTGCGTTCATGTTTCATTCCCTTGTAATATCGTGTCTGCACGTCACTGTGTGCAGGCCGGTTTGTGAGTGTTTTGTGGTGCTGTGTGCCCATGTTTGTGTCTGTAGTGGCATCGGATACACCCGCACAGGAGCTGTCTGGGTTAACCCGGGCTACTCACAGACCAGGCAGGAGAACTGTGTCTGGGTTAACCCGGGCTACTCACAGACCAGGCAGGAGAACAGTGTCTGGGTTAACCCGGGCTACTCACAGACCAGCAGACCAGAGAGGAGAACAGTGTCTGGGTTAACCCGGGCTACTCAGAGGGCAGAGAGGCAAGAGTGTCTGGGTTCACCCGGCCTCTGTGTTGTCTGCCAAAACACAATATGAACTATTGAAGAGCTCAGTTGTGAGTGAGGCTAGGAGGAGAATGGGAATGAAATCACTTTGCCAGAGAGAGACTGTGGGAGACAGAGAGAGATGAAAAGAGATAGAGAGGGAGAGAGAAGGAGAGGGAGAGAGAGGGAGGGGTAGATGAATAACAGGAGGCGGTTCTTCACTTTGTTTAATAAACTGGGTTCTCCCACCAGTGGGAATCAGTAGGGAGCTCAACCTCA
>NC_063192.1:22758631-22761131 GCF_017589495.1 Alosa alosa | reverse complement strand
GGACCAATCTGGACGTGGTGCAGGAGCCACGGATCCGCGTGAAGTATGCCGGACATGAGTCTGTTAACGTAAGTGTCCCTGGGGCAGTGTGACCTGTCCTCACACAGACACACACACACACGCACACACACACACACACACACACACACACACACACACAATCTCTTTCTGTCTTTTTAAAGCCATTATGATGTGCCTGTACTTTCAAAAGTGACCTCAATTACCTGTGACTGGGGTGGCCCAGGTGACCGTGTCTGCTCTGTATGTGTGTGTGTGTGTGTGTGTGTGCGTATGTGTGTGTAAGACATCTCTCTGGAGAGAGGGTCTAATGCAACAGAAATCAGATCACAGGGACATCAAGGGGCCCTGACCTTGTGTGTGTGTGTGTGTGTGTGTGTGTTTTTGTGTGTGTTTGTCAGGAGAGGACACACTGCTTTGTGTGCAGGTTTTGGTTAATTACCGTTGCCTTTCAGGCAGGTGGTAGAGATCAGCGCTATGCATTAGGCTAATGCCCGTCCTCCCTCTCTCTGGTGACCCACACTGTGATGAGGTCAGAGCTGACTCACGGCTTCGCCTCGGCCCGCGTCGCCCTGCTGCTACCCACAAGGCCGTGCGGGGCTCTCATCCGAGACTATGGCCCTGTCTAATTTAACCAACTTCCTCTCTGTTTTTTATTCACATGAAGTTTGTCATCTAAGCTTTTGCTTCTTTTTGCCGTCCCCAAAACTAGCCATGATTTACGGATTGTCTCTATGTGAAATAAGATTAATTTGTTTGCTTTTGTTGCTGTTGTTGCTGTTGCTGTTGCTGGTGATATGACTGTGGAACATCTCAGTGGATGTCGTGGAATCTTAAGAGAGCGTGTCCAGTGGACAGGGGTGCTAGTGGAGGAGGCCAGGGAGAAGGGGTAGAGGGAGAGGTGGAGAGAGAGAGTGACAGAGGGAGAGAGAGAGAGGGGTGGAAGGAGAGAGAGGCAGAGGGAGGGATGGAGGGAGAGAGGACTGGAAAGAGAGAGACGGAGGGAGATATGTAGGGGTGGAAGGTGAGAGAGTGACAGAGGGAGGGATGGAGGGAGAGAGGAATGGAGAGAGAGAGAGAGAGAGAGGGAAGGAGGAGGAGGAGGGGGGAGCAGTGGGGGTAGCTTGGGCCTAATGGCTTCCAATGGAAGATTAAATGCTGTCAGAAGTCTCCGTCAGCATAAAGCAGCAGGAATAATCATGGTGGGGGGCAAGGAATCGGTACAGATTGCATTTGCTCTCTGGTCCTTGGGGGGTGTCAGGGTGGGGGGATGGTGTGTGTGTGTGTGTGTGTGTGTGTGTGTGTGTTGGCTTTAATTAAAGCAATGGGATTTTTCATTTTTCTCATTCATCCGTGGTCAGCCTGGGAGGCTAGATGCAGTTAGGGGAAGGGTTCTCTCTTTCTCTCTCTCTCTCTCTCTTTCTGTCTCTCTGGGATTGTGTAAGCTCAAACAATAGTGCTGAACCAGTACTGATGATGAAGCCTCATGCTGTGGACCTCTGCCTACTCATACTCAGAGTTTTTTTAGGCACACACATACATACACTTCCTGAGACTTAAAATAAATGCGCACACACACACACACACACACACGCACACACACACACACTCTGATCTGTACTTGTTCTTGCAAACTCTCCTTTCATTACTGTACATTCACACAGGTACAAGCAAAGGCTGATCGCCCACAACGTTGTGGCAATGCCAATGCTCTCCTGACTTATCTGGGGGTTAGGCAGCGTGTTTGCACTGCAGGCCATTTAGCTGTGAACCAGATATCTAATGCAAGCATAATTCCCCTTCAGCCAGAGTGGAATCCAACAATGGAGGATTTGGAAGATGTGTGATTCACCATGTCTTTTTACTAGTTAGTAATCGGAAAAGTGTGTGTGTGTGTGTGTGTGTTTGCGTGTATGCATGCTTATGGGGATCCACATAAACAGTATAGTCTCTGGGTCCACCGTAGTGTTAGCTACTAGCCAAAGCTGCTAAGCTATGCAGCACCCAGCACCTCAGCTGTGCCCCTCTGGCTTAACCTGGACACATGTAGGCACATGCTACTGGAGGTTATCCACCTCACTTTACTCGTTTTACCTGGCACCATTCTTTAGGGGAGTTATATGATGCAGCTCTGTGTGTGTGTGTGTGTGTGTGTGTGTGTGTGTGTGTGTGTGTGTGTGTGTGTGTGTGTGTGTGTGTGTGCATGTGTGCGTGTGTGTGTGTGTGTGTGTGTGCGTGTGTGTGTGTCTGAGAATCTCCAGGATTCTTGGAAGTCGTCTGGAATACGCTAAAAACACGCGTGGGCGATGTCAGCTTTGGCAGGTGCAGGAGCTCGGAGGAGAAAAAGATTGTAAGAGACAGATAGAGAGAGAGAGAGAGAGGGAGAGTGTGTGTGAGAGAGAGAGAGAGTGTGTGTGTGTGAGAGAGGGAGTGTGTGTGAGAGAGAGGGAGAGTGTGTGTGTGAGAGAGATGGAGAAACAGA
>NC_063192.1:22748631-22756131 GCF_017589495.1 Alosa alosa | reverse complement strand
GCTTCACACACACACACGCACACACATACACACACACACACACACACACACACACACACACACACACACACACACACACACCAAAACAGAGACACAGAAAAACACACAGGAGCAGTTGGGGTAGGAGGCCTGCGAGAAAGGATGAGGAGCTAAATCCTGCAGCTCTGTTCCATGAACTTCCATGAGTCTGGCTGCCTCCCTGATTACACTACTGCTCCACAGACTGTCCTCCAACCTCTGTAGTAAGAGAGATGCACACACACACACAAACACACACAGACACACACACACACACACACACACACACACAGACACAAACACACGCATACAGACACACACACACACACACAAACACACACCTCCACATGGTGTGTCATTCTCTGGGCAGAGAACCAGTGTGGCCGGGAGAGAGAAATATATCTCTTCTCTCTGTATTTATGTGATTCCTTCCCTCCACCGTAATAAGGGGCCAGAGGGTCCAAGGGTGTTAAAGTGCCAGTGCAGAGAGCTGCTGTGGAAGCGGCCGGCCAGTCCAATTATTTTCTGAGCGATGTACTTGCGGCCACCCACCGCCCAGCTGTCCACTGAGGCTGGCGGATCTACATGATGTTGGAGGAAATTGGCAGCCCATTACCGTTACCGGCGCAGATATGAAATGCAGCATCATTGATTCCCCTCTTTCAGAAAAAAGAAAGAAAAAAAGAAGGAAAGTCTGTCTGTCTCCCCCATCGTTTTACAGCAACACACACACTAACACACACACACACACACACACACACACACACACACACACACACACACACACACACTAACACACACACACACACACACACACACACACACACACACTAACACACACACACACACACACACACACACACACACACACACACACACACACACTAACACAATACACACACACACACACACTAACACACACACACACACACAAACTAACACACACACACACACACACACACACACACACACAGTCCGTCTCACACATCGTTGTACAGCAACACCTTCCTCTCCTCTCCTGGCCCATCAGTCCTGGTCATTTGCTATGGCCGTTGGCCCGGCAGGAGTTCAGTTCAGGTGCTTGTTAAAAACCCGCAGCTGCATTTGAGCATCGGTGCCGTGACCACTAACACTCCCTCAAGAGTCGCTTGGCGGACAGAATTCAACAGCGGGGAAGACAGACAGAACGAGAGGGGAGAGAGAGAGACAGAAAGAAAGAAAGAGAGAAAGAAAAAAGATGCAGAGAAGAGCAAATGTGGTTTAAAAAAAAAACAAGCTGCAATCAGCCAAAGCTGAGCAGATGGTATTGCTCGCCAGTCGATTTGCAAATACGTCGCCGTTCCAACCAACGTGAGGTGGGATGCTGTGGAAGCATCTGCCCCTACTGTTTCACATGTCAGCAGTCCAAAATAGCAGCTAGAGCGAGGTGCAACTCTTTAGAGAAAGAACCAAACTCAAGTAATGAAACACACTTTGGGTTAGGAGTGAGTGCATCCACTTCCTTCATCCCAACTAGAGCGATGTGCAACTCTTTAGAGAAAGAACCAAACTCAAGTAACGAAACACACTTTGGGTTAGGAGTGAGTGCATCCACTTCCTTCATCCCAACTATTCATCTAGAGCTTGTTTTTAAGAAAAAATAAAGAACATTGTGTAGCTGCTCCACTCTGTCTCTACCCCTGTTGTAGAATCCACAAGAGGTGAAAACGCAAACGCACAGAGAGCTTTTTGGCTTCATCTAATTCGTGCACAATACAGTAGAAAGCCCTCTTGTGTTGCGCCGACCGGCCCATCTATTTTTAATCAGTCTCATCATGCCTGTCGAGTCTCTGTTCAGCATACAGTCACACACTGCTGTGTGTGAAGTCACACCACTTTGATTCAGAAGACACACGATGTGGAAATATCACGTGGATTTGGGTGCATGTACAGACACACACACACACACACACACACACACACACACACACACATTAGCAACTCCTGAGGTGGCAGATTTAATGCTGGACCTGTGTTGTACGCTGGGCTCCTTGCCTGGGATCTTGCTATAATCTACACACTGTGGTGCTTAATAATTAAGTCTCTCTCTCTCTCTCTCTCTCTCTCTCTCTCTCTCTCTCTCTCTCTCTCTCTCTCTCTCTCTCTCTCTCTCTCTCTCTCTTTCTTTCTTTCTCCCTCACTGGTGCAGTGGAACACAGCTTTTCCCTCTGTGTCTAGACTAATACACGACTACATGCTTTTCACTGTCTCTGCCCCACCTAAACAAACAGAGACGTACAGCGTTTTACAGAGGCCTGCTAATTCTGCCCCTGCTCACCCCCAACCCCCCCACCCTTAAAAGAGGAAAGGGAGGAGTGGGGGAGTCTGCTACATTGCCAGAATTTGCCACCCTGCAAAATCAAGTGTGTGTGTGTGTGTGTGTGCGTGTGTGTGTGTGTGCGTGTGTGTGTGTCTGGAGTTTTTATTGATCCCCTCGCTCGCCCGCTGGCTCCTCGGTCGGGCGGAGAACAACAGGTAAGAGGCGTGGCAGTCCCCGAGTGCTGCTGCGCTTTGAAGATATTTAGCTCTAATTAAGTTCTCTCCCCCCAGAGAGCCGGAGCTGGGGATGGAGATGAGATGAAAACCTGGGGGCACAGGGACCCGCGTCGCGTCGCAGCAATCAATTTTGTTTTCCCACCCACCTACACACACACCTACGCCTGCTCACACACACACACACATACACACACACACACACACATGCACACACACACACACACACATGCACACACATTCATGCACAGTCACACACACACACACACACGTACACAGTTAGGTGTCCTGAGGGAACACTCGGTTCCTTCTGAGTAAGCACCGGTGTGTTAGTGAGGAAAAAGCGTCAGCATTTCCACGGGCTTTGGAATGAAAGTGTGGTGTGTGAGCGTGCGTAAGTGTGTGAACTCACCTAATCTACACTCAGCTCTCTCGTTTGGCTTGATTGGTTGGTCTTTAAAGAACAGCTGCATTACCAGAGTTGTTTCCACCTGTTTCACTGTTTCCTCTGTGAACGGAGTGAACAGAACTCAGAATTTTGTTTTCACAAAACGCAATTCTAGAAGCAATTAAGCTGTGTTTATTAACTCTCTCTCTCTCTCTCTCTCTCTCTCTCAGGTGTGTAAGGTGTTAAACACTACCTCCATGAGCTGCTTCGCCCCTTCCCTGACCGCAGAGTATCGTCCCGGTCTCGACTCGGTGAAACACGCCGACGAGTTTGGCTTCATCTTCAACAACGTGCAGGCGCTGCTGGTCTACAACAACACCAACTTCCTGTACTACCCCAACCCTTTCTTCGAGCCCCTCAGCACCAACGGCGTGATGGAGCAGAAACCCGGCTCCCCCATCATCCTCAAGGTACCGGCCCTCTGCCCTGGGCAGCAGCGCTAGCTTTTCTTGTTTCGCTTACCTTGACCCAATCAAGGGTCTCATTACACTTTACATTACAGTATGTTCGGACTTGGATATTCAGCGGGTGCCTTTATCCCCAGCCACTGGCAGCAGAGGTTAAGTGCATTACGAGCACCAAGCGGAAAACAAACGCAGATCTCCATATATGCCAGAAATTGTTTTCCTTTCATAGGCCTTGGAGTGCAATGTGTAAAGCTGTTCATTTTAAATACCTTAACACTATTGATCCAAGCTTCAAGCAATGAAGTAGTCGATACTGTAATTAATCCTGTAATGAATTCATTTGAACACATTGTTTCATGCAGGTATGCACAGGTTTAGGACTAGGATGAGGACATGTATTAACCCACACTATGGTGTACAGGACGTATTAAAGTAAAGAGGTTTAGGACTAGGAGGAGGACATGTATTTACCCACACTATGGTGTGTGTATGAAAGTACATAGGTTTAGGACTAGGATGTGTACAAGTATTTACCTACACTACACTATGGTGTGCGTATGAAAGTACAACTTGAAAACCCTTCACAATTCACCACCTTAAGAGCTACCTGAACACTTCAGACTCCTTTGAGTGTCTGCTGAAGTGTTTCCCCACAGGGATACCCATCACCTGTCAGGATGTAGGACACACCTTTCTCATAGTCAACTCATAACACACCTTTAATTGTCTTCTTACACACTTCCCTTCCCTGTCTCCTAGCTTATCTTTAACTGTGTCCCCTAAGACAGCTTTCCCGGTCCTTTTAAAACTGATTTTGCGTATTGACATGTTTGTTTTGATGTGTTGTAGGGGAGGAATCTGGTCGTTTAAAACATATTTCCCGTATTGACATGTTTGTTTTGATGTGTTCTAGGGGAGGAATCTGGTGCCGCCGGCGTCTGGGGGTGTGAAGCTGAACTACACGGTGCTCATCGGGGAGACGCCCTGCTCCGTCACCGTCTCCGAGACCCAGCTGCTCTGTGAACCGCCCAACCTCACCGGACAGTACAAAGTCATGGTCAGTCTCCTCCTCTGCTATGGTCATGTTTTTATTATCTTGGGGTGTGTGTGCGTGTGTGTGTGTGTGTGTGTGTGTGTGTGTGTGTGTGTGTCGAGTGCGAGTGTCTGCGAACGTGTGCGAGTGTGTGTGTGTGTGTTTGTGTGTGTGTGTGTGTGTGTGTGTGTGTGTGTGTGTGTGTGTGTGTGTGTGTGTGTGTGTGCATGTGTGTGTTTGTATGTGTGTGTGAGTGTGTGCATGTGTGTGTTTGTATGTGTGTGTTTGTTCCATGTGCTGTTATGTGCATCAGCACATATGTGCATGTTTCTTACTTGTGTGATCATGTAGGCCTTAGGGTATTTAACATGTGCACTCTGATCTCTGATAGAGAGAGAGAGAGAGAGAGAGAGAGAGAGAGAGAGAGAGAGAGAGATTGTGTCTGTGTTAAATTCTGTAGTACCTTTTCACAGCCCTGTCTCTGTGGGATATTTGAAAAAAAAAAGCACTGCTAAGACTCCACCACGCTGGCATTTCTTCATTTCTCATGCCGCTAAAAACAACCTGCTCTCTAGCTGTCAGAAGGTCCCAACACAAAGTAGGGCTAATTAACACTCATACTGTGTCTATCCAGTGAAACCTTAAAAGTTTAAAGCTTGAGTTATAAACTCCACTTGTCCTTGTGAGGCCTTTCTGTAGCACAGGCAGAAACGCAGGCATGTGGGCTTTTAAAATAAGGTGTTTGGGCTCATTGTAATCTGAGACCCTAGTGAAATGGGAGGGTGTCTGTGGTTTTATGGTCAAATGAAATGGTTTTATTGCCCAGATGCACAGTAAAGCATTTGAGCAAGATGTGTTTTTTTAAACCGAAAATAAATGTAGTCCGTTTTTGTATGCCAAGGCACATTTAACACGTTTTTTTGTGTCTACTACATACAGTGGGTCCCAGTTAAAGGGACACCAGGCAACGTTTTCGTGTTAATTAATCATCTTCGTAAGTTGGTATATAGTTAAATGACTCATTACAGGGCGAATAAAGACTCTCTCGCCCGCCCCTACTGCCTGTAAGAAGAATATCCCACTTGCAAGTTCGGTGTATCCTACCCGCCGACCGAAGCAGGATCAGTTTACATCCTGCATACAGCACAGAGGCAGGCTAACGAAACGCTAGCGATTGTTGCAAACGTGTGTATAATGGCAGAGCCGGCGAAGAAGCAGCGAAAACCCTTGACGGAAGATGCAAAGAAAAGGAAAAGAGCTTCAGACCGAGCGAGGGGGAGTTTCGTAGAGAAAAAGCATCAAGCTTGCCTGGTGTCCCTTTAAGTTTGGACGGGTTCCTTCATGAATCACGCACCCCATTTTCTCAGCAGAAATGGCACAAACTGCAGTTGATACAAACAACCACAAGGTGTCACTTGGGAGTTCTGCCACTACTATTTTTGATGCGATTTGACTTAACTGCTTCGATGACGCAGTGAGCCATTACCAAACATTTATGATAATACAATAGCGTGAGTTTATATATCTTATACCCTATTTGTCACGGTTACTTATAGATTTGATAGTGTAACGATAAAGCGCGAAGACTTTCAGCGGGGGGCACGGGAACTTAAATCGATCCGCGGTAGTTTAAGCAGCCTACACTTAAACAGGCAAAACATTCTAATATGAAAATGTAGATGCAATTGTTGTAAAATGGTGCAGCTCCTTTAAGAAAGCCCCGTGCGCAGGGATGGAAAGAGAGAAAGCGAGAGGGGATGTGTGTTAGAACTTAGATGCGTGTGGAAAAAGTAGACGTGCTGTTGGGACTGCAGCGAGTCATATTCAAAATAATACAAAAAATAAATCCGCAGATAAAACCAATTATCCTCATTCATTGCAACCGCAGCATGCCTGCTTGCCGACGTTCAAACGAAAAAGATATCAAAGCACCTTTTGCGTTTGAATGTACAGTGTAGCACAATTTTTTTTTTAAACAGCTGGACAAATGATTTAGCTAATTGATTATAGCCTGCACACCAGCAATTGTTGAACATGTACTGTACCACAAGACAGTAGCCCAGCCTAACAAGCATGTTGCATGTTGAAGGCCTACTGTAGAAATTTCACTTAAATTGCAACCGCATCATGCCTGCTTGCCGACGTTCAAACAACAACGAAAAAGATATCAAAGCAACAAGAGGGTTGAGTCTGAATGACACGGAGTTCAGACTCATATTGCTCCTCATAACCATCTATAAAAAAATAAGAAAAAAGTGTTTTTTCTTTTCTTTTTGAGCACGTCCGAATCCCAGGACATAACGCACTGGACCTTATAATAGGCTCGAGATATAATTCCAAAGGGGGCAGATAGGGGCCTACTGCACTTAAAGGAGAATTCCGGTGTGATATTAACCTAAAGTGTGTTGAAACATGATACCGATTTGAACGTATGTCTCATAGCCCATCTCGGCTTGTCCCCTGCACTCCAAAATCTGGCGCTAGTTAGCCGATGCTACAAACAGCAATGGTGGTGCTTCGGCATCGGGCTAGCCATGCAAATAAATCACTGTTTAACACCATTTACGAGGCTCAGTGTATCTCCACACTTCATTGGTAGACTTCCTAGGGCCCTGACATTTAAAACGATACATTGAGAACTTTGAAAAAGCACACTTTTTGGCTTTGGCTAAATATTTCTAAAATCATTTGAGTTTCACTAGTCACATGTTTTAACAAGGAACACTTGTTATTGAACTAATAACAGACGTGTGTCGAAAATTGACTTTATTTTCCATACGGAGAAATAACATATGCAAAGTCTAACCAAGGTCAATCTTGCCAAAAAAGCCCTCAAACCTGAAAACACATGAGGCAAAAGTGAAAAACATCACAAAACTAACTAAACTAACACACGCATACAGTATTTTTGTATTGCAATCATTGTAGCCTACAATTGTAACAGCGCGTAACAGTTGTTTTACTCCCCGTATGCGCTCATTATAAAGAACGTTTAACGTGTCCCAAAAACAGCTATCAACTAATCACCAAACGTCTTATAAACAAGTATTGCCAGGAGCAAC
>NC_063192.1:22718631-22738631 GCF_017589495.1 Alosa alosa | reverse complement strand
TGGAGAGAGTAGTAAGGTGCAGAGTAGAGAAGAGAGTAGAGAGTAGTATGAGGAGAGTAGAGTAGTATGAGAGGAGTAGTATGGAGGGAGAGTAGAGAAGTATGAGGGGAGAGTAGAGAAGGATGAGCAGAGAGAATGAGTGCAGAGTAGAGCAGTAAGGAGGAGAGTAGAGTAGTATGAGGTGGAGGAGTATGGAGTAGAGCAGTATGAGTGGGAGAGTAGGAGTAGTGGAGTAGAGTAGTGGGAGGAGAGAGCATGAGTGAGAGTAGAGTGAGTATGGAGAGGTAAGCAGCATGAGAGGAGTAGTATGGAGGTGGAGAGAGTAGTATGGAGTGGAGAGTAGAGTAGAGGATGTGGAGACAGTAGCATGAGGAGTAGAGAGTGGAGAGCAGGAGCAGTATGGGGAGGAGAGTAGAGTAGTATGAGAGTAGAGTAGTATGAGTGGAGAGTAGAGTAGTATGAGTGGAGAGTAGAGTAGTATGAGTGGAGAGTAGAGTAGTATGAGAGAGTAGTGTAGGTGGAGGAGAGTTAGTATGAGAGGAGAGTAGAGTAGTATGAGAGTAGAGTAGTATGAGTGGAGAGTAGTATGAGAGTAGAGTAGTATGAGTGGAGAGTAGAGTAGTATGAGTGCAGAGTAGAGTAGTATGAGTGGAGAGTAGAGTAGTATGAGTGCTAGTTCTGTAGTGCTGTAAAGTTCTGTTTGAGCCATAGTGTGTCTCATCTCACTGCAGAGACACAGCGGAGAGGACAGCTCATATTTTAATAATCATTCCTTAAGCATTAGCGTGTGTGTGTGTGAGTCTGTGTGTGTGTGTGTGTGTGTGTGAATTACTGTACATAGCCAGATGTCAGGCTAGTTGTGTCTGGATGTACTCACTCCATACCCAACAGACCCACCACCACCACCAGCAGCACCCGCACCAGCAGTAATAGTAGTAGTAGTAGTAGTGTTAGTGTTAGTGTTAATGTTAGTGTTAGTGGCAGTCGTCCACCTCCCGTTCTCTCAGCTCATCTCGGCTCATCCATGCTACAGCAAGTAGGCAGGCAGAAGGGGCCCCAGCAGAGCAGACTCTCTGTCTCCAGGCATGGAGCTCAGCAGTCCCACAGTGCACTGCTCCACTGTTCATACATGACGTTACATCAGCACTACATACAGAGAGAGAGAGAGAGAGAGAGAGAGAGAGAAACACACTAACACACACACACACACACATAAAGTGAGTGAGAGAGAGAGAGAGAGAGAGAGAGAGATAAACATACTGAACAGAAAGATAAACATCACTGAACTCTCTATCACACACACACACACACACACATACACATAAAGTGAGGGAGAGATATATATATATATATAAAGATACTGAACAGAGAGATAAACATCACTGAACGCTCAATAACACACACACACACAAACACACACACACACACAGCTTTATGTGCTGGGGTGGCTATACGGTATGCTGGGTGAACAGAGGGTTGGTTGGAGAGAGAGGGGAAGGGGAGAGATGACTCAGGATATTCAGAGGTTGACTTGGCTGTTCTCAGGCTGCCACATTTGCATAAAATAATGCTTATGGATTGGAAAAATGTTGAGTCGTTAACACTATTTGCATGCATAAGCACATTGTAGTATACAGTATGTTTGCACACACGCAAGCACAGACACACACACACACACACATGCACACACACACACATATGCACACATACACAGATCTGCTGAAGAGCATGAGTGACAGTGCACGCTTGGTCACACAGAAAATATGAAACTAGTTCCATCTGGCTGTGCTGCTGACCGCAGGCCAATGGCATATGGCAGATGTGTGAAAGGAGCCATGAATGAGTTGTGTGTGTGTGTGTGTGTGTGTGTGTGTGTGTGTGTGTGTGTGTGTGTGTGTGTGTCTGTCTGTCTGTTGTGTGCCCTCATTTTTTGTGGGTATAATGTATGCATGTCTGTGTGCGTCGTGTGTGTGTGTGTATGTGTGTGTGTGTGTGTGTGTGTGTGTGTGTGTGTGTGTGTGCACGCATGTATTTGCCTGCATGTGAAGTGGTGAGTGATCTGATGTGGGTGCTCTTCAGTCACCCCTCAGAGCTCAACTGAGTCGATGAACTGTCATCTTGAGCGAAAAGAAGACTCAAAAGAGGGGGAAAGAAAGAACGAGGGACACAAAAAGGAAGAGAATGGACAGATAGGGAGAGAGAGAGAGACAGAGAAGACGCCACATCCCACAGTTCTAGTGTTTGCCTTGCTTTCATGATGCTTCAGACGAGAGCCTGTGGATTAAAGGATCATTTGCAATGCTGTGCACATACTCTCAGTATAATTAAGATGGTGGATACTATCTCCCTCTCTCTCCTCTTCTCTCCTTCTCTTCCTCCTTTCTTGTCATCCACTGCTGTTCTTTAGATAGCGTTCACACAACAAGCCGCAGTGTTATCAGTAATATATTCTGAGTGGCCCAGTTTCATGTGCACCAAGTGCTCCTAATGGACACAAGAAGGCCGCTGCTGGTGCTTGTGGAGTGGTGGCGGATCCGTCTGTCATTCAGGCGCTGCTGCAATGTCATAATCCGGCCTGTCACCTAAATGAGGATTTCTTGAAATAAAAAGCACCATCGCAGACTTATTTAAAGAAATCTGTGTATCTAGGCTGCCCTGAAGGGATGAGATCAAAATGAGATTTTTTTTTCCTCTTTTTTTTTGAAACCAGCCGCAATGTCAAAGCTCGCTCGTGCTTTCCAGACATTGACCCACTTGTACTTTATGAAATTTTAAGGTGAGCGGTTTTGTGGCGGCCGCTACTCTGAATACTAAAGTGTCCATATACAGTCGTGATGGAGAGATGCTACAGTGGTCCTGCTCCTTCCACTGGACACGTGTCAGTGCTGTCCATTACACTAAACTGAACTCTTCACAGTTATTTAAAGGTGTCATTTCACCTCAAGTCATTTCAATTCGCCACACATTAGTAAGAAGGTCTATGAAAAAGGAGAGGTTATCACTAATATTCAAAAGCGGCAGTTTTTAGAAATTGGAATATTTTACTGTGAAAAAAGTCTGTATGGAACTATCTGAGGGCTTTTATTCACATTTATTTTTTAATCTGATGCAGGAATGAATCCTCCCTTTCAGATTTCGTGAGTTAGGGAGTGAGTTACTTCACCGTTATGAAGAGATTCCCTTCTCCCCAGCACGATTTGCTCAACATCTGTGGCTCGTCTCTCTCTCTCTCTCTCTCTCTCTCTCTCTCTCTCTCTCTCTCTCTCTCCTCTCCCTTTCTCTCTCTCTCTCATCTCCTATCTACCCATCTCTTCCAGTGTTTTGATATATGTGGAGTGCGCGGGGAGAGTGGCAGTTAAAAATGGAACGTCGCCATCGTAGCCTCAGGGCTCTCATGCTCTTGTTGTTCTATACCCCCCCCATGTGCTGGTGTGTTTTCTTTTCTTCTTTTCTAATGAGATTTCCATTCATCCAGATCCATGCATAATGTGTTATTAGGGAGAGAAATGTCATGTTGGTACACCTACCTCCATGTGACATTATAGGAATTAGGGGAGGAGAGAAGGACAGAGAGAAGGAGAGGGAGAGAGAAAAAGAGGGGGAATGTGAAAACGAGTTTCCCCTTAATGCACTATTGGATAATGAAACCCTGATGTTCATTAATGAAACTCAATTAAAAACAGAGGGAAAGAGAGAAAGAGAGGAGGAGTGAGAGATACAGGGAGGAGAGGAGAGAGGGAGGAGAGGGGGGGCGAGAGTGTGAGAGAACAAGGGTTTGACGGGAGGAAAGAAAAAATAAATTGAAATGAAGCGGAATTGTGTGTCCCTGAGCGGCAGAGGAGAGGTGGAGAGACACTAATGACGAGAGAGAGAGGGAGGAAGAGAGAGAGAGAGAGAGATGATGGAGCCGGATCTCGAAAGAAAGAAAGTGCTCGTTTGATTCTTTCTCCCACGCACACAAGCACAGGCGTCATTTAGCAGCCTAATGGCCTCTATTACTCTCTCTCTCTCACACACACACACACACACACACACACACACACACACACACACACACACATGCACACACACACGCATGCATGCATACACACACACACACACACATGCACACACACACACACACACGCCACACACACACACACACACACACACACACACACACACACACACACACACACACACACACACACACACACACACTGGCTGATGGTGCTGGATTGGGCATGAGCAATGATATGTGGATGGAGTGTGGTCCTCCAGTGAGATGCAGAGGAGAGGAAGGAGTGTGTGGGCATCCTAACAAACACATTCGGAGCTCTCAGTGGCACTAAATCTCATGTTGAAACATCAACGTCCTGTGTGTGTGTGTGTGTGTGTGTGTGTGTGTGTGTGTGTGTGTGTGTGTGTGTGCATACATGTGCATACATGTGTGTGTGTGTGTGTGTGTGTGTGCATACATGTGTGCGTGTGTGTGCGTGTGTGTGTGTGTGTGTGTGTGTGCATACTGTATGTGTGTGTGTGTGTGTGTGTGTGTGTGTGTGTGTGTGTGTGTGTGTGTGTGTGTGTGTGTGTGTGTGTGTGTGTGCATACATGTGTGCGTGTGTGTGTGGGTGTGTGTGGGTGTGTGACTGTCTTCCAGCATCCCACCCCTTTGTTTGACGCAACACACTTCAAACAAACTGTCACTCACAACTGCACACTATGCAGGTGCTACTGTGTGTATGTGTGGCCTGCAGTTCTCCCCTCTGTCAGTCTGTCAGTCAGGTGGTGACTGCAGGGCAGAGAGAGACAGACCAAACAGAGAGAGCAAGAAGAGAGGAGAGGAAAAGAGGGGAGAGGAGATGAGACACACACACACACATACACACAGACTAATATGCACACAAATTGCATACACACCCAAGCTAATACACACACATACACACACACACACACACACACACACACACACACACACACACTGCATACACACACAGGCTAATACACACACATGTACACACACACACACACACACACACACACACACACACACACACAATCACACACTCATACAGGCTGCACTGACAGCTGAGATGATGTCAGCCTTTGGTTTTCTTTAATAGAGAACAGAACATTGTAGGGAATGGCATTTCCTAATATGGCGTGTGGTCAGTGTTGGGGAGTAACGGAATATATGTACCGGTGTTACGTATTCAGAGTACAAATTATGAGTAACTGTATTCCGATACAGTTACAAGTTAAATAGTTGGTATTTAGAATACAGTTACATTGTTGAAATCAATGGATTACATGATGATACTTCTGTTTCATAAGTTTATTCACCTCTAAATAAATTAAGGCAACTCCATTTCCCAGAAGCTCCTGAAAAGCAATCTATGATGAAATTGTTTACATGTTTAAATCCAAGCCTCCGCCTTACACTAGCCTCAAAACGCAGCCAGCGCCAAGATTATGGACGCTGGCCATGGGAGACCCTGAAATTACTGTTTGCACAGCAAGTGGAGGTAACTCCTGTTCCTCACTGATCGTGGTTCCTGATGTCTGTTCAAAGGATATTTTCCCAAGTATTAATAGCTCAGGCTACTTCGCCAATCGGTTACACATTTTGCTAAGAAATAAACAAAGCCTAGTTCACGGTTGATTTAGACCTACAATAAAACCAAGTGTTTTATTCTAACTTAAAAATAGCTTTATGGATTATTATTTTTCTAATTAGATCTACATTTCACGCTTTAAAATAAATTATATGGTGCAGCCTCTGAAGAATTATTCTTGAGTAGCATATTTTAACGCAGCACGCACTCGCTCATTTTGAGAGCACTGATATACAGTAGCCCATAGTGTTTACATTTACAGGTCATTTGCATTCCACCTGTCATATGCGCCCTCACTTGTACTGGGTTGATGCCAAATCAAAAACTTCACAGGCACCCCTTAATTATAATTTCTGGCTACCCTTAAAGCAGCCTATTTATTTTGTTTGTTTTAATTAGCCTAGTCATTTCTCTGTAGTTTTAGTGGTTTTAAAGTTGTATCAGGTAGCTTAGTTGACTTTACATTCTCCTATGTGGGCCTAACACTTCAGCCATTTGGAACAGAAGAACACGCCAGAAATAGGCCTGTTTAGTAGGCCTACGCAGGATTTGATGGCCACATTCCTACACTTATAAAATGCAATTCAATGCGAAGTAATCTAAGTATTCAGAATACATTCAGATTGAGTAACGTAACGGAATACGTTACAAATTACATTTTTGGGCATGTATTCTGTATTCTGTAACGGAATACATTTTGAAAGTAAGCCTCCCAACACTGCGTGTGGTTGACTTTTTTTTTACAAAATGGCTTCATTGATGTTGAAGTACTACTCACACACACTTGTGTCTGTCAGCCATGTTGCAAAATGGCCCGCTCTGCTGCGGTCAGCTGTGGACATCTGGTACTGTGTCTTCTGCTTGACCGGTGGAGCCCACATGATGACGGACCCTGTGGGCTTGTTGTCCGAATGGACCCGGTCATGCCAAGCCTGTTCAGCGTCACGCAGCCCACTCAGACTGTGTGGTTGCTCCGTGACACATATCAGGTCCGGTCAACACGAGTCGGCCTGCAGCGACACACACACACACACACACACACACACACACATACAAAACAGACAAACTTAACCACACACATACACACACACACACACACACACAGCCAGCTTAAGGAGCCAGAGCTACCTGCTTGTGCCGTAATGATAGTGATTTGTGTGGCCATTAACCGCAAGGAGTATCATTTTCTCTGCATGTTGATGGCTGAGCTGCCGATGGGTAAACAAGGCACACAAATGTGTGTGTGAGGATGTGTGTGTGTGTGTGTGTGTGTGTGTGTGTGTGTGTGTGTGTGTGTGTGTGTGTGTGTGTGTGTGTGTGTGTGTGTGTGTGTGTGTGTGAGAGAGAGAGAGAGAGAAGGAGTCTGTGATTTTGTGTGTATGTCTCCATGTCTGTTTTTGTGTTTGTCCGTTTCTTTGTTTGTGTGTGCATCTATATATTGTTGATCGTGTGTGTGTAGAGGTGGGTTTTTAAACAACAAACCATCACCATTTAGCACTTATTCCAGATCCCTGCTGCTTGTGCGTGTGTGTTTTGCATGCTTGTTTGCATTAGAGAGCACACACACATGTTGGAGGCTCTGCCAGCACACACAGCTGGACTGAGGGCTTGATGCAGGGCCAGGGGTGGGGAGGAGGGACCAGAGTGGACGCTACGCTGAGAGAGGAGGCAGACTCTCTCTTCTCCTCTCTCTCACACTATCTCTCTATCCACCTCTCCCCACTCTTCCTCTTTCCACTGTCTCTGCTTTTTCTTTTCGGGCTCTCTCAGCCTCTATCTCTCCCCCTCTCCCTCTCTCTATCTATCTATCTCCCCCTCTCTCTTCCCTCCCTCTCTGTGGTTCTCTGATGATGAAGGGGGGAGAGGTATTGGTATTCCGCTGTCGTACTCGTTCTCTGGAGCGAGGGAGTAACCCTTTCATGTATTTTTCATGCTCGCTACTCATTCTTGTCTGGGTGCTTTTTTCTCTCCTCTTTCATTCTTTCTTTCTTTCTTTCTTTCTTTCTTTCTGTCTTTCTTTATTTCTTTCTTCCTCTGCTACCCTTCTGTTTTTTTTCCCTTTGAGGTTATTTCTGTATGAAACAAGCCTCTGGCTCTCCCCTTCTTCTGTCTTTTGGCTCCAAATGGCTTTCAGTTGTGCTAAAGTGGGCACCGTGTGTCTGTTACTACAGTGTGTGTGTGTGTGTGTGTGTGTGTGTGTGTGTGTGTGTGTGTGTGTGTGTGTGTGTGTGTATGTCTGTCTGTCTGTCTGTCTGTCTGTTTTGTGTGTGTGTGTGTGTGTGTGTGTGTGTGTGTCTCTCCTGTGAGTGGGTGATGGTGTGGTCAGCAGTGTTTTCATGCACAATTAGTTTGCTGATGGAGGTGAGAGGTCAGCCACGGGCAAGCAGGCAGGGGAGACTGCTGCTGCTGCAAACACACACATGCAGAAACACACACACACACACACACACACACACACACACACACACGCACACACACACACATGCACACACACAAGATTATATCACAGACATTAGGTGTCACTCAAAATCCAAGCTGATCAGGATGGAATATCATTAGTTGGTGCTGCATGCTCTGTAAAACCATACGGTATGTTGCTGTTGTAAGTTGACAAATCTTTCTTTTTGGTCTTTCAGAACGGAATCAGTTGCTGAGAAGATGCTGACCAACTGGTTTGCTTTCCTGCTGCACAAGTTCCTGAAGGTAGGCTGCAAATATACACTCTCATTTCTATACGGCTCCATTTGCTACTGTTAGTCTAAGATGATCAGCATATGTTGTTGATTCTGTATAAGTGTAATAACAGATGTATTACGCTAAGTCAATAAGAAGTTTAAAAGTGCCTGTTATACATAGAAGTAAAGTTAAACTCAACGCTAAGAGAGGATCATATAAAAGAGCAGCTAATGCTAATGCTAATGCTAGGACCCTTCTGGCACTGCTCCCAGTCAGAGGAGGGCTGGATGGGATCTGTTGCGTTGAGCCAGTTGCATCCTGGGATGCTGGATGTCAGCGTGCAGCATGTGCTGACATTGGGTTTTCGGTAAGGGACTCTACCCAGATGGCCGTTGACGCGTTGGACTGGATCTGGAGCTGGGCTGGCCCGGATGTGGCTCGGGTGCGGTCGGCTGTCAGGGTCCTTTTTTGTTTTCTGTCTGGGAGAGTGCCCAGAGCACAGACTGCACCGTCACAGCGCTGTCTTCCTCAGGGCCTGACAAGGTCATCTGAGACAGGAACTAGAAAGAGAGAGAGAGAGAGAGAGAGAGAGATGTAGAGAGAGAGGCCAAGGATGAGTGCTGAGCATGGTCCCAGAGGGTTTAGGTCGGTGTGTGTGTGTGTGTGTGTATTTGGGGAGGGGGTGGAGGGGGTGGACATGTGGCAGTGTCATCTGTCCCTGTCCACTCCCTGTGCATCACTTCCTGACAGAGGTGTCGCGTCCAAGCGCTTACCAGTGGGAAAGGGACCAGAATAGCCTCCTGCCAACCTGATGATACACAATGTATAGATATATGCCTCATTATACACAATGTATAGATATATGCCTCGTTATACACAACGTATAGATATATGCTTGATGATACACAACGTATAGATATATGCTTGAAGATACACAGTGTATAGATATATGCTTGTAGATACACAACGTAGAGATATATGTTTGATGATACACAATGTATAGACATATGTTTGATGATATACAACATATAGATATATGCTTCATGATATACAACCTATAGAAATATGTTTGATGATACACCATGTATAGACATATGTGATGATACACAACGTATAGATATGCTTGAAGATACACAACCTATAGCCATATGCCTGATAATACACAACCTATAGCCATATGCCTGATCACACACAACCTATAGCCATATGCCAGCCTGAAGCCTTGCCCTGTGTTTACTCTCAATGCCCACTATGTGTCCTGTCACATAGTTAGAAGCCACGGTCATGGCCATGGTCTGATAAACAATGAAAAAGAATGAAAAATGCTAATCCATGACACTGGCTCTTTCTGTGTGTGTGTGTGTGTGTGTGTGTGTGTGAGCAGGAGTGTGCCGGTGAGCCCCTGTTCATGCTGTACTGTGCCATAAAGCAGCAGATGGAGAAGGGCCCCATAGACGCCATCACGGGTGAGGCCCGCTACTCACTCAGCGAGGACAAGCTCATCCGCCAGCAGATCGAGTACAAGACCCTGGTCAGTACACCACCACACACACGCACCTCTCTCTCTCTCTCTCTCTCTCTCTCTCTCTCTCTTTTCCTCTCACACACACACACACACACATTTATTTCTCTCTGTCTCACACACACACACTCATGCATGCATACATACTTACAATACATACATACATACATACATACATACATACATACATACACACACACATGCACACACACATTTGGGCTCTCAAGCCTCACACACATAGATCGCACACACACACTCATCATCTATGGCTCTCCTCAGGCTTTTTGTCCCTTGCATGACTCCGTAGCTCTGCAGCCCCTCTGCTTCCTGCTGAGGCTTAGACAGGCGAGCGATTGTGTGGAGTGTGTAAAGGTCTGTGGCTTAGAGTGAGTCTCCAACAGCAGTGTCATCCAAACACACACACACACACACACACACACACACACACACACACACACACACACACACCACACAGGAGTGTGTAAAGGTTTGGGGCTTAGAGTGAGTCTCCAACAGCAGTGTCATCCAAAACACACACACACACACACACACACACACACACACACACACTCCCACACAGGAGTGTGTAAAGGTCTGGGGCTTAGAGTGAGCCTCCAACAGCAGTGTCATCCAAACACAGAGGGAGTGTGGGCGGGCAAAGGGGACACACACACACACAAACACACACACACACACACACACACACACACACACACACGTATGCACGCACACACTCACTCACTTTGACATGCACCCCCCCCCTCTCTCTCTCTCACACACACACACACTCTCTTACTTTCTCACTGTCTCACACACTCTCACATGTACACAAGCACACTCATGCACGCACACACACCCACACACACACACACACACACACACACCCAGACGGTGACAGGATGTCAGAGCTCTGATGGGGAATTTGGCTCATTATGCACTAATACCCCGGCGGAGCTGGAAATTGCTGTCCCAGCGAAGGTGTGAAATGAGATTTCCGAGGGAAAGGTGGCGAGAACAGAGCGGAACGAGACGGCGGCGCGCGCCAGCATGGCCTCTAATGAGAGAGAGCGCACGACTCACACTCTTCCTCCTCCTCATACTCCTCCTCTTTCTCTCCTCTCTTTCCCCTCTTCCTCCTCTCCCCCCCTCCTCTTCCCCCTCTTCCTCCTCTCCCCCTCTCTTTCTCCTCTCTTCCCTCTCCCTCCTCCTCTCCCCCCCTCCTACCTCCTCTTCCTCCTCTCCTCCCTTCCTCCTCTCCCCCCCTTCCTCCTCTCCCCTTCCTCCTCTCCCTCTCTCCTCCTCTCCCTCCTATTCCTCCTCTCTTCCCTCTCTCTCCTCATCTTCCCTCATGTATAATATGCCTCCTCTCCCCCTTTCCCCTACCTCCCTCTTCCTCCCTCTCCTCCTTCCTCCTAAATATTTCCTCCTCTCCCTCCTATTCCTCCTCTCTTTTAATCTCTCCTCCTCTTTAATATATTCCCCCCTCTTCCTCCTCTCCCCCTCTTCCATATTTTATCCCTTCACCTCTTCCCCTTCCCTCCTCCTTATCCCACTTTTATCCTCTCCCTCCCCATTCCTCCTCTCTTTACCTATATGCTCCTCCTCTTTAC
Source organism: Alosa alosa (assembly GCF_017589495.1). Lineage (NCBI taxonomy): Eukaryota > Metazoa > Chordata > Actinopteri > Clupeiformes > Clupeidae > Alosa > Alosa alosa. Next base: position 22,727,229 of record NC_063192.1, on the reverse strand, counting down.
CCTCTTTATCCCTCTCCCCTCTCCCTCCTCCCCCCCTCCTGCTCTCCTCCCTTTTCCCTCCTCTTTTCCCTCCCTCCTCCCCCTCTCTTCCCCCTCTCCCCCCTGTACTGACATGTCAGTGTAACAGCATTGTCAAGGCACTACATACAAATCAAATGCATCAACTGCATGACATGTCATGTACAGTATATTAAATCATTGTTTGTGTATTTATCTTTTTCCTTCTGTCCTGTTCCTCTGTGCGTAGATTCTGAACTGTGTGAACCCGGACAATGAGAACAGTCCTGAGATTCCGGTCAAGGTGCTCAACTGTGACACCATCACCCAGGTGAAGGAGAAGATACTGGACGCAGTCTACAAGAACATGCCGTACTCCCAAAGACCCCGCGCCGTAGACATGGACTTGGGTAAGGCCTTGGACATACCGCACATGCACTCACACACTCTTTCTTTCTGTCTCTCTCTCTCACACACACACACACACACACACACACACACACACTCACTCACTCACTTGTGCACACACTGTCACACACACACACATATAACTTTATAAATCAGTCTGATGGACACACCGTCACACACACACACATATAACTTTATAAATCAGTCTGATGGACACACCGTCACACACACACACACATAACTTTATAAATCAGTCTGATAGATATGTAAAGCTTTAAAGCACTTAATGTGAAAAATAATCCGTGTGGGTGTTTGGAGTAGTTAATGCATTTAAGTGTTAGTTTGTAAATGTTTGTGGATACGGTGAATATGTTTATTATTTGGATTTGTTTGTGTGGGTGGGTATGTGTGTAGGTGTATGTTTGGGTCGATGTGTAGGTTTATGTGTGTGTGTGTGTGTGTGTGTGTGTGTCTGTGTGTGTGTCTGTCTGTCTGTCTGTCTGTCTGTCTCAGTCAGTCTGTCACTGACATACTACAGAGACAGTCAAACTATATGCTCATCCTGCCTTCTGTCTGGCACTCACGTGCACACACACACACACACACACACACACACACACACAATCCTATTCAATCTCTCACATCCTGACATGGGCTGAACTGGCACAAAAGCCCCCTGTTGTTGGTGCAAATCACCCTTCCAGCACCTTGGCATCTTTCTGATGACTTTTCACACAACTGGCACTTCTCGAGGGCAGACGTCATCCTGCTGGTTAGCATGTGTATGTCTGTGTGCGTGTGTGTGTGCTTGATGGTGTGTGTGTGTGTGTGTGTGTGTGTGTGTGTGTGTGTGGTGCATGCATGGGGCATATGGCATCTGTGCACCTGGCATCATCACAAAGTAATAAAGTCCAGCCAACAGGAGAGAAAATGTGACCCACTCCCGTGCATTTCCGTCCCATTTTGCCCATCAGCGCACTGATTATCATTTCATTATCAGACGACAGGGACCTCAGCCCCCCTCCTCCACCCTCCTCTCCTCCCCCCTTTACTCCTCTCCTCTTCTCCTCTCCTATCCTCTTCTCTCCTCTTCTCTCCTCTCCTCTCTTCTCTTCTCCTTTCCTCTTCTCTTCTCTTTTATCCTCTCTTTCTTTGATTTTATCGCCCTCCTCTCTGCTCCTCTCTTCTTCTTTCCTCTTTTCTCTTCTCCTCTCCCCCCTTCATCCCTTCTTCTTTACTTGTTTTATCCCTGCCCTCAGCCTCATGTTACCCCACCATGATTCTCTCCCCCTCTCAAAGCAAGGCTTTGTAGTTTGTAAATGCCATGTTGAATCACAGATAGAAACCAAATTACTATGGAGGAGTCGCCTGTGTTTGTTTGTGTGTTTGTTTATAGGTGTGTGTGTGTGTGTGTATGTGTGTGTGTGTGTGTGTGTGTGTGTGTGTGTGTGTGTGTGTGTGTGTGTGTTTAGTTAGCGTGCAATGTTCGATTAAAATGCACAGCCATCTGACGACTAGGAGAGCAGCACAAAGCTGTTGGCTAAGTTTTGTTCCTCCACAATGCCTCTGGACAGAACATCTTCATAGTACCTTTGTGTGTGTGTGTGTGTGTGTGTGTGTGTGTTTGTTCAGTCAGTGTGCAGTGTTCAATTAAAATGCACGCCCATCTGAATACAAGAGGAGCAACACAAAGCTGGTGACAGCTTTGTTTTTTGATATTGCGTGTGTGTGTGTGTGTGTGTGTGTGTGTGTGTGTGTGTGTGTGTGTGTGTGTGTGTGTGAACACTATTAAATGCTGCACTTCTGCCTTGTTTTCCCAGAGTGGCGCCAGGGCCGCATGGCTCGAGTGGTTCTACAGGACGAAGACATCACCACCAAGATCGAGAATGACTGGAAGAGGCTCAATGCTCTCATGCACTACCAGGTAAGAGTCAACATCCACACACACACACACACACACACACACACACACACACACACACACACAATTAATTAATTATCCAGTAGGTGGGCCAAGGAGCGCGGAATGCTCCCGGAAAGTTACAAGTCTGACGAGCTCTCTCCGACTCCAGTCACTCCTGCCACCCGAACCCTGCGCCAACCTTGACCCCAGTTCTAGTTCTCTTTACTTCCTGAGCTGCTATGGTGTATCTGCTGCAGGAGCAATTAGCATTCAGTCTCTATCTCTCTCTCTCTCTCTCTCTCTCTCTCTCTCTATCTCTCTCTCTCTCTTCTGCTGGAGTCACCTAGAGGAGAGGAGAGAGGGAGGAGAGGTGAAAATGGGAGTAGACAGAGAGGAGAGAGGTGGGTGAAGATGGAGGGAGAGAAGGACTGAGAGGAAGAGAGAGCAAGAAAGGAAAGAAGAGAGACAGAGACAGAACAGAAGTCAGTAGACAGACAAAGACACAGACAGAAGGACAGACAAACAGATAAGGGACATTAAGTGAAAAAAACATACAGCATTTGACAGGAATAGACAGTGAGAGGGGGGGGGGGTAATGAATGGGGGGATAGAGAGAGAGAGAGAGAGAGATGGGCATGAATCCTTAAGCAACTAGGCAGGTCAGAGGTTTTTGCTCACTCATAGACCATCTGCCCACGGAAGGGGACCGCAGGTCTCAGCAAACAGATGAACACTTGTAGGAGGAGAGGAGAGGAGGAGAGGGAGGGAAAGAGGGAGTGATTTAGAGGTAGTAAGAGCAGAGGAGAGGAGAGAGATGAGTGATTTGATTTTGTGTTTTCGTCCTATTCAAAGGGAGTATTATCTTTCCCCTGTTGCCTTTCTGTTCTAAAGGGATCAAGATCAAGCTGGACTCTATTAAGCACCTTGAGACATATCCATATGTTATAGCCCTATATAAATACAGTACAACTGACCTGAGGGGTAGTCAGAGAAAGATGGGAGAAAAGAGAGGAGAGATAGAGATTAAAGTATCGTAAAAGGAGAGAGAGTGATTTAAGTATAGTTAAAAGAGAGGAGAGAGAGTGGTTTAAGTATAGTTAAAAGAGAGAAGGAGAGAGTGGTTTAAGTATAGTTAAAGGGGAGAGAGAGAGAGTGATTTAAATATGGTGAAAGGAGAAAGGGAGAAAGTGAAGTATAGTGAAAGGAGAGAGTGAGATAGTGAGTATATTGAAAGGAAAGGAGGAGAGAGTGATTTAAGAGGAGATTTGGGGTTATTTTAAGACTCCTCTGGTTCTTCTAGCAGATCTCGAGGGAGCTTCCCCACAGTAGGCAGTTTATCTCCCTCACTTTGTGATGTGTGTGTGTGTGTGTGTGTGTGTGTGTGTGTGTGTGTCTGTTATGCTAGTGAACTGTCTTTGATGAACAAGAGTTGTGTGTGAGTAGTGTCTGAACAGCTTTTTTATTGTTTCTCTGTCACACCACATTGCTCCACCATTACCCACTGAATAGATTGGAGGAAAGGAAAGGCATACACACACACACACACACACACACACACACACACACACACACACACACACACACACACACATACACACACACACATGCACCACCCACACCAATGCACTCAATCTAACATGAAATGTGTCACTTCTGTTGAAGCAGAATGTCTCTGCCGTCTTCCTCATGGCTTCAGTAAGCAGTGGAGGAGGAGTGCACCCCAGGAACAGGTAGATGAAAGAGAAAAGAGGGGGAGAGAGATAGAGGGAGAGAGATAGAGTCATGTCACTAGAAGTAAATTGAGAGATCAGCGTGAGGAAGAAGAGGAGGAGGAGAAGAAAAAGTGAGAGAGGGAGGGGGGACGTGGAGGCGGTCACATCTGCACAGCGCTGCTGTGTTCAGCCCCGACAACAGAGAAACCACAGCTCATTAAGAGGAAGAGGTGGAGAGAGAGAAAGAGAGAGGCAGAGAGAGGGAGGGTGAGAAAGAGAGAGGGAGAGGGGGGGGCAGCAACAGGGAGAGAGCAAAAGAGAGAGATGAGGCGCAGAGAATGGAGAGAGAGAATGGAGAGAGAGAGAATGGAGAGAGAGAGTGTCTGAGCCAGAGGTGTGAAATCTGCAGAGTGGTTGTGGTGGTGGTCTGCAGGCTGATGGAGGGAGTGGGGGGGGGGGGGGGGCTAGACAGCACTTCATTAAAATTCATAATCCCCCACAATATTCCCCCCAAACGAGACTGCTGCTGTTTATTCTTATTTATTCAGCGCTTTAAGAGCACAGTCGTTTGCATACAGTGGATATGGTAATGATGCTCATTTTTCCCCTTGCTGACTGCCTCCCTCCCTCTCTCTTTTCTCTCTCTCTCTCTCTCTCTCTCTCTCTCTCTCTCTCTCTGCAAGCTCAGTAAGCGCTCCTTTTAAGGCACGGCCATTGTGCCGCCTCTCTCAGGTGTGTGCCTGGTCACTCTTGGCCCAGGTGTGGAGCAGGTGGGAGGAGGAGTAGATCTACTAATTAAATTCAGGCTCGTCCTCGCTCAGTTGGATCTCTCCTGCGCTCCGTAGTAGGCTAGCTGAGCGCTCAAGTGCCCTTCCCCATCCGGCCCGGTGCACTGCTAGCGAGCGAGCGAGGGAGCCGAGCGCTCAGTTTCCGGCATTTTCTCTCGGGCGTCTCTCACTCTCACCTCTTCTCCTCTTGCTTTCTCTATCCTCCTCTTTTTCTTCCTCTTGCTCTTCTCTCTTTCATCTTAGGAGGTGAAGCTGTTAACCTCGCTGCTGTTGAATGCCATTATGATGGCAAGCTAGTTTGTCCCCTTGGGGCCGCCGTACCCCCTGGGTGCTTAACTCGAAGACTTGCATGAATTTTCAATTTCACTTGTGTGAAATGGCTGCGGTTAGAGGCCAAGATTAACAATTCAAATAAATGGATATTTAAGGCACTGCGTGGGGGTACTAATGTGCTTGGCTATGTGAGTGTGAATACTTGGTGTTGGCAGGGTGAGCAATTACTTGTTGTGGGCAGAAAAGGAAAGAAAATAAGTGAAAATGGACCAACTTGGACATCAGGTGTGATATTGAATATACAGTTTTTATATGCATGTCTGCGGATGTAGTTAAAGTATAAGTATGTCACTAATAGACATGAAGTGAATATACAGTAGATAGAAAGACAATGACATGGTGAGAATTAATAAATGAGAGAGAGAACATTAAACATATAATATTATGTCCTAGTTTTCTCTAGCTCAACTCTTTTGAAGTAGTATTAGCTGAGGTACTAAGCCGACAAAGCTCATTTTAATTTAATCTCATGAGAAGGGACAGAGCAAAGTCTGCATAGTGTTTGCAGTCTCTTACTACTCCGTGCAATCAAACTCAGTCAAGCTGTATGGCCAGAGTGGAGTGGAAATGACTCCATCTGAGTTTTTAGAGTGAACGCCCACACACACACTGAAATCTCTCTCTCCCTCCCTCCCAGTCTCTCTCTCTCCCTCCCTCTCTATCTCTCCATTTCTCCCACTCTCCATACGTCCTGTACTTTGCCACTACAGATGCAGTCACTCCCCAGACTCCATCCATTCCATTCCAACCTGTTGTTCATTTAAATAAACAAAGCCCTCAAGCCACAATTTTAAAACAGAGAGAGAGAAAGAGAGAGAGAGAAAAAAAGAAATAAACTGTACCTAGATAGCTTTACTTTTCTAAAGCTTTCAGAGGAAATAGCTAGAGCACAATGCTACTCTGCAGGAAGCAGAGTGGTTTTTTATAGTTTTTTTACTCCACACACATAATGGGCTGTTGGATATCAGATACCAACGATTGCCTCAAATTGAGTCATCTATTTGAGAGTAGTCAAAGGATGAAGCCTTTTCAGTAATACTGCAAAGCCCTCAACCTCTTCAGTAAATTTGGATGAAGAAGTCAGTACATTTCAAAACATATTTATATAACTAGATGCAAGGCGTAGCGCTACCTATTTTGACCGGCTCTCAGCTCTGCATGCTCTCTCCGCAGAAAATAAATCCCGCTTCTCAATTTTTCTCCACCTTTATGAACTGCAGTCATAAGAATAACATTTTACTGGCAGCTGGTGGTTCAGCTATTTGTTTGTCCAGTTGATCAGCTCATTTGCAATAAGAATATAAACATTCTATGATGAATGTGGTGCCGCTGCTTTCTACTGTATAGATACACACTCACTCACTCACTCACGTATGGCAAAGTTGTAGCAGTAAAGTAGAGTGATGAGGTCACGTCCTCCTCGTATGCTCTTAGAGCTGCCGGCAGGATGTGTTTGAGGTAGAGACCTGCTGGCTTGGAGGTCTAATTCCTGATAGGAATCATCAGTTAGCCCAGGGATCAGAGATAGAGGGAGGCAGAGGAAGAGGAGAGAGAGAGAGAGAGAGAGAGAGGAGGAGAAAGAGAGAGACAGAGGAGGAGGAGAAGAGAGTGGAGAGAAAAGGTTGAGGCCATCCCTGGGTAGAGGTGTTATCGTGAGGAAGGCTGCGGCCGTTATCTCGCAGCTCTCCTATCAGCCGCAACACGCGTCATCCTTCAAGGGCAAAAGCCCACCCACCTTCAATCATCCGCTGTCTCGCACGGAGAAGCTTTACAAACACACACACAAACACACACACACACACCCCCTACACATGCACACACACACATACACACACTAACACACACACATGCCCAGAGCTAAGACAGAGACAGAAACTGAGAGAGAGATAGACCACACAGACTACTGCTGCAAGAACAAGGTGAAAAACAGAAAGAGGGAGACAGGGAGAGACGAAGGGATAGACAGAGCGAGACAGCCCTGCAGGAGAAGAAAGAGAAATAGAAAGAGAGTTACTGAGAGGAAGAGAGAGGGAGAGAGAGATGGAGAGAGTAGCGAACAGGCAGGCTACACTGGGCATGTAACTGAAGTATTTCGTTCGTGGAGCGTATGCTGCAACAATTAGCTTCCACTATGATCAATGGAACTGGCTATACCAGACGTGATGGTGCCACATACATTCGAAAAAATATGATCTGTCTATCAGAAACTATTTTTACACTTTGCCAACAGAATGCCTCAGAATGCCTCAATGGATAAATAAGAGAGAGACTGACAGGGAGAGTTTACACAGAGAGCATGAGGGAGAGAGAGAGAGGAGTCAAAGGATGAAGCCTTTTCACTAATACTGCAAAGCCCTCAACCTCTTCAGTAAATTTGGATGAAGAAGTCAGTACATTTCACAACATACTTATAGGTCACTAACCTACTTATAATTTGTATGCTTTGACAACAGAAGTGCTCTTGTCATGTCAATAAAGCTTTTTTGAATTTGAATTTGAATTTGAGAGAGAGAGAGAGAGAATTGGAGAGGTAGAAACTGGAGTGGACAAGTAATGGGCTTCTACAGCGGCTACTCCATCAGGGGGGGGAGTCATCAGAGGACGACGACAGCGGGTCCAGAAGGAACAGCAGAGATGGTTACCAGATAATAGGGGGTCCAGAAGGAACAGCAGAGACGGTTACCAGACAATAGGGGGTCCTGAAGGGAACAGGTTAGCAGACGACAGACTGGTGTAGCCGCGGACGAGAGAAGAGGGAGAAGAGAGGTCGGGGGAAGAGAGGAGTGGAGAGCGAGTCGAGTCATGGTGTGTCGTGCCGTGTCGTCGTCTCCTCTTGCTCTCTCCTCTGAGAGGGTCTTTGAGAGCCTCGGGTCCTCGCTGAAGGCCTCTTCAGCAGAGCCATTAAGTCCGCCGCCTTCCTCCTCTTCCTCCTCTTCCCCTCTTCATCTTCTTCCCAGGGTCACGCTGAGCGCCGGCCCTCGCTAATGGCCTGCCAGGGGTTAGCGTAGCGTAGGCGCACTGGTGAGAGACGACCCCCCCCCCCACACACACACACACACACACACACACACACACACACACACACACACACTCACCCTTTAGGCTAAGAGGTGTGGGGGGGCGTCATTAGTGGTGTAGACTCGATAGTGGCCTTGCGACCTCCAAGAAGTATAGTACTTTGCCTCAGAGAGAGGAAGAGCGAGAGAGAGAGAGGAAGAGCAAGAGAGAGAGAGAATGAAGAGGGCTAGTCATAGGTGGGAGTGAGCGACTGGGAGAATAATGGCTAATGTTGGGTTTGATCGTTTTGAAGCCATGCTGTTTTTAGGCTGTGAAACAAGTTTTCCATGGGCAATTATGTTGCCCCCTCCTAGTGTAGAATGTAATCACAAGCTTGTGTAAGAGATCGCTCATAGACTCCCAAGTTTGCCTCCTAGTGTAGAATGTAATCACAAGCTTG
>NC_063192.1:22688631-22711131 GCF_017589495.1 Alosa alosa | reverse complement strand
CGATTCCGACATGAGGTCATTTCCTGAACCCATTCTATTCCCCATCTCTCTCCCTCCCACTCATTTCTTGTTCCCTCTTCACTGGTCCATCAAGTAAAGGCTAAAAACTCTCCAAACAACAGCTAGATACCAAAGAACAAATATCTCTCTAATGTTAGGCTAAAGATTGAACATGTATGGGTAATATTGTTCTTGTGTTTGCCCAACTTTTCCAAATCATTTTTAAAAAATAAGAAAGATCTTACATTTTGTATTTTAGATAGATAGATAGATAGATAGATAGATAGATAGATAGATAGATACTTTATTGATCCCCAGGGGAAATTCAAGGTCTATCTATCTATCTATCTATCTATCTATCTAAAATACAAAATGTAACATCTTTCTTATTTTTTAAAAATGATTTGGATTTTGGAGTAGGAGTAGGCTGTAAATTATTTTTCTTGTGTCTTCTCACTGAGATCCCCAGTCTCCTGCCATGTATCAGAATAGTTCTCTTTTTCACAAAACAATGAAGTATCCCCAGTGGAGATGAGATCCCAGGGTTGCTCCGACATGAGAAATGATCGCCTTGTAATATTCAGTGATGACTATTCAATATGGGAGTTCGGTTTGACTACAGCCCCACAGCCGTGGCAGTATCACCCCAGAGTTTACCTCTGATGTTGTTGTGTCTCCATCCAACACACAGTCATGTCTCCACTCCAGTGTGGTTAGTTCTGGTCATAGATCTCTGATCAAATGTGCTCTCTCTGCTTTAACTGCTACACAGGTTTGGATTTTTTTTTAAGAAGAATTTCATTTTAAGGATCCCATGTCAAATATTAAATACATGAGGTTCATGGCTTGTTTGTATTAGCTAATAGCAGACTGCTTTCTCTTCTGATCACTGCTCTGGTTATTATTGTTTGTCCTCAGACATATCTGGTAGTTTCAAGTCATATAGCTTTGACATTATTTGGTATTTGCTGAGCAGCGCCCCCTGTCTGTCTTCTCAGGTACTATGCGGACATTAACCGGCTGCCTGCCATCAGTGACCAGGACATGAACGCCTACCTGGCCGAGCAGGCGCGTCTCCACTCCAACGAGTTCAACATGCTCAGTGCCCTCAATGAGATCTACTCTTACGTTAGCAAGTACAGCGAGGAGGTGAGCCTCAGGCACACACACACACACACACACACACGCACGCACGCACGCACACACTGCCTCACACCAGAATGCACACGCACACATAGACACACACACACACACACACACTGCCTCACAACGGCACGCACACACACACACACACACACACACACACACATTCAACATTACACACATTCACACATACAGAAGCACAGTATGGTGCTTGGAAAACTGTCGTGACAAAACGGGCATGCCATTAATCAGTCTGTGCCGTGTGTCAATACACAGTGTGTAGGGTCATTAGTGAACTTCAGCAGCTGGAGCTGACTTTTAAATTACTTTTTTTTTTTAAATGAAGACACTTAGTACTCTTTTTCATCACACTCCCTTATACCGTGCATATGAGATTGTGTGAAAACAATATGTTGTGTGTGTCTGTGTGTGTGTGTGTATGCTCGGCTGTGTGTGTGTGTGTCTGTGTGTGTCGAAGAGAAAGAGGGAGAGAACACTCAATACAATCTTATCTTCAAAAGCAGTGAAACAATAAGTTACATAACCTAATGTGTGACGTAAAGCCTATCGTAATAGGTTTAATATGTCCCAGTGTAGCAACCGATAGCTAATTTATCCACCAATATTGCCTCCAGCAGCCACAGATTTGTGCTTTGTGGTCCCAGTGGTATCAATCAGGTGGAACTCCCTGTACTGTGAAATTATAACCACTGCGCCTTAAGCCAGTACAATCACACACTGCCAAGGGATGGGCATGGATGTGATGCATTAATATGTATCAGAACAGAAAGGTGTGTGTGTGTGTGTGTGTGTGTGTGTGTTTTGCGGCTTCATCCCCAGGCTTTTTTAGTCAATATCTTCTGATCTTTGGAGATTTGAGGAGATAGTGACTGTCCTGATATGACACGTTAAAACTATGGTGTCCTTTTGGAGTGCATGAGCGTGCTATGGCATGGCCATAAAGCTCTTTGAATTGAAAGAAAATGAATTGTATGAAATTGAATTTAGAAAGATCAGCAGAGAGAGGCAGAGCGAGTGAGAGAATCTGTAAAAAAGAGAAAGAGTTTGAGCAAGAGAAGTATAGTGTGTGTGTGTGTGTGTGTGTGTGTGTGTGTGTGTGTGTGTGTGTGTGTGTGTGTGTGTGTGTGTGTGTGTGTGTGTGTGCATGGAGGGTGGGGGTTGGGTTTGCGGTGTAGAGGATGAATATGTCTCTCTCCCACAGTGACAGGCTCTCTCTGGGGACCTATTAGTCTGACCCGCACATTGCACTGCAGGGGAGTAAAGGGGAGGGGTGAGGAGAGGAGAAGGGATAAGAGGAGGAGAGGAGAAAGGAGAAGAGAGGAGAAGAGGAGAGAGGAGAGGAGAAGAGAGAACGTGTGAAGAGGAGAGGAACGGGGAGGAGATGTGAGGGATTGAGAGAGCAGAGGGAGGAGCCTGGTTATGTGAATTGTCTACCTCTCTGTCTGGCTCAGTCTCTCCCACTTACCTGTTACCTTACCACAGCTCTCATTCAGTCTAGTGTGTGTGTGTGTGTGTGTGTGTGTGTGTGTGTGTGTGTGTGTGTGTGGGCAGTGTGTTCTCGCATCTCTCCTCTCTCTCTCTCTCTCTCTCTCTCTCTCTCTCTCTCTCTCTCTCTCTCTCTCATTCAATTCAGATTCAAGTAGCTTTATTGGCATGTCTGTTTATTTGCAGTAATGCCAAACCAAGGTGTAATGTTCAAGAAAAAAAAATGTATAATGATTTAACAGTAAAAAAACATCAAAGGATTAAAAATATCAACAATAAGCAAACTGCTAACTGGCTCTGTCTCTCTTTCTCTCACATATCCACTCTGTATCGATCTCCCTCTCATACATATTCCATCCACATCCATCTGTTTTGGCTTCAGTTCTCTCTCTCTCTCCCTCTCTCTTCATCTCTCCCTCTCTCTCTTCTCTCTCTTCTCTCCCTATCTCTCGCTCTTTCTCTTCTCTCTCTCTCCCTCTCTCTTTGTGTTCGTGTGTGTGTGTGTGTGTGTGTGTGTGTGTGTCTGGGCAGGCGCTAACAGGGCTAGCATGGCTGCTAAAAGGATTGGAGCTAAGTGGCAGGAGGACCAGACACACACCTGCATGCATTGCAGATTAATAACCCAATGTGATTGGAGCCAGACAGAGCCAGGCACCGCCGCCCGCCTCTAAGAGCACTTAACCAGATGAGGGAGAGAGGGGGAGAGGAGGAGTGGAGGGGAAGAGAGAAACAGAGAGAGAGGGGGAAGATAGAGAGACATGAGAGAAGTGATGGTGAGAGAGGGACAAAGGATGATGAGAGGATGAGGATGAGGAGGAGAGGAGGGGATGAAGACCCAGAAAAAAGACAATGGAGGGAGAGAGGAGAGAGAGTGAGAAGAGAGAGAGGAGTGAGAGAGAGAGAGGAGTGAGAGAGAGAGAGAGGAGTGAGAGAGAGAGAGAGCACGGAAAAGAGGACACAAAAGACACAAGAGGCTGAAGAAAGGAAAAGGAAAAACAAGCAGAGGGAAGAAAGAAAGACTTGCATAGAAGAGAAAGAAAGGATGAGTTAGGGAGAGGGAGTCTAGCGTCATGGCCGTCCACCCACAATAAAGAATCCAGAGCACGTGAGCACACAGACTCCCGGGCGAAGGACGGCATTAGCGTTACCTCTCTCTCCGGTCACTCTAGCCCCATCCGCTGGACATTCACCAGTCAGTGTAGCCAGCTGTACAGCCAGCAACAGACCACTGCCTTAAACACCTGGCCCAGGGACCCTGACCTTCACAGGGGTCAAGGCTTTAGCACCCTTCTCCCCCCTGCCCTTCTGACCTCAGATGTCCCAGTGATGCCCCTAATGACCAGCCCAGTGCGGAGCTGAGCCCTCTGAGGTGCCCTACCTCATCAAGCTCCTCATTACTACTCCCCTTTGATATTTATATGCCTGAAAGGCCCCAGCCAGCAGGGGGCCTCGGCGAGCCAACGCTGCCTGCCTGCCTGCCTGCCTGCCTGCGTGTCTCCGTGTCTGGCTGGTGTGCAGGGTTTGTTGCTGGGGGGTGGTGGGACAGGCAGGGCCCCCGTGCGTCGGCCGCCGCCTCTTTGAACACGACGTGACATGCGCTGCGTTTATGTCTGGGCGGGACAGGGTGACGGGCGAGCGATAGACACGCGGGAAATAACGAGGCCAGGAGGAGGAGAGGAAGTATTCCAGCGGAGGTGACTCGTGGTGCCTCTCTCTTCCTCTCTTTCTAGCTCTCTCTCTCTCTCTCTACATTCCCTGTCTCTCTGTCTTTTCTCTCTTCCCCTGTCTCCATCTCTCCCTTCATAACTAGTCCTTTGTTTTTGTTCTCTACCTTTGTTTCTCCTCTCTGTCTGTCGTTCTTACTCTCCCATCTCTCTCCCATCTTTCTCTCTCCCCCTCCCTCCCTCTCTCCCTCTCCCCTCTCTTCCCTCCCTCACTCTCTCTGTCTGAGGCGCAGGCGATTAAATCTCCCCTTTTAATGTTCTATTCATGAAACAGCGTCTGGCTTGCGCTTCCATCAAAGCTTGTGTTATGAGCAGCCTTGTGATTTGGATGAAGCCTTGCCGTAGTCTTTAGGAGGAGGCCACCGTGCTGCTTGTGATGGAGATGTAGCCTTGTCATAGTCTTTAGTTTTTTGAAAATCCATCCAACTCCAAATTGTCTGCCTGTGTTGAGTGCAGGTCTATCTGTCACAGTGTTGAGTGCAGGTCTATCTGTGCTAGTGGCAGTCAGTTGTTGATGGGCTTTGTGTCTCTTCTCTCTTCCTGTAGATCATAGCAGCCCTGGAGCAGGACGAGCAGGCTAAGAAGCAGCGTCTGGCCATGAAAGTACAACAACTCATCACCGCCATGTCTCACGAGAGCTGAGAGCACCACAGAGCAACGGAGAGCGCGCGCGCGCGAGAGAGAGGGGGGGGAGAAAGACAGAATGAACAACATCAAGAGTGAGAGAAAGAGAGAAAAGCAAGGGGGACTGGCATCTGCACCTGTGCCATCCTTCCACCACTACCACCCAAGGAGTCTCAGCACAGCACATGGTACTTAACGCTGACCTGAGACTGGGGATTCTCAGCTCCACCAAACCAGTAGGACAGGTTCAGTGGACCTTACCAAAATGTCTGCCCTCACAAGACACTGGCTGGAGGTGCATGTTTCATCCTGTTGTGAACAGATAATGAGAGCAGAGCTGTCCTAAGACACCTCAACTTTTTTTCCCCATTTTCTTCGGCAGTCTCTTGTGTGTGTCTGGCACAAGAGCAACACGCAGTGACAGGAACTCAAGCAGGACAACATGATGGGGCAGCATCTCTCTCTCTCTCTCTCTCTCTCTCTCTCTCTCTCTCTCTCTCTCTTTTTTTTTCTCTCTCTTACTACGGACTCTTAAGAGCCAGAGTGGAACATTTGGCTGTAGCCATGTCCTTTGAGAATTTTTATTTTTATACACGAACACTTTAAAAACCTCTTCCATTACTCCGTGGCTTTTGGCATCTCCCGACATCGTGATGCATACGGCTCTTCTCGCTTTCGTGTCCTGTCTCGTTGGGTGACGGGTTGACAACGACAGGACGGAGAGCCTGTCTCATCGGTCTGTCCCTCTCTCTCTCATCCTCACTCTCGGAGGCCAGTCGCCAGCCTTCTTCCGAAAGACGCAGAGAGACTAGACGTGAGTTTACTGTCCACTCATGGAGTTAAAAAAAAACAATGTGCGGAAAGAGTGAAAGGTCACGTGATCAATCAGGTCGGCCGACCCCTGATTCTTCCTGGCCGATCCTCCGCATCGTGTCACAGTTTATCTCGGAGGAAAGGAGCGGCTGATCGACGACTTCAAAAGACTCTCCTCAGCCAGTGTCTCTGTGTGTAAATGTCCCGTTCTTCTTCTTTTTTAAAACGACGTGTGAAATTGTATGTGAATGTACAAAATGTTGCTCTATTTTAGTCATCTTTTGTTTTCCTAGAGCAGAGAGAGGCCACAGAGCAGAGCTGAACTCTGAGGGAAGACCCTTGGCCAAGAGAAAAAAATGCTGTAAACATTCTGGTTACCGAGGACCTTTTTAGCTTGATAAATGTCATTCATTATTATATTGCCAAAATACGCTTTGTGATTGAAGTGTGCTGTGTGCAATCGTATGGGCAGTTCCCTCTGGACACTGGGCTGCCACACTATAGATTGCGTTTCTACTCCACTATATATTGGAGAATGCTTCCTGTAGATGGAATGAACTTGCATCGCGGGCGGTAGAAGTGGGATCGATCCACTATAAAGCTGACCAGACAGTGTTATGTTTTCAGTTTCTGTCAACTTGTGTGTGTATTTTTGCATGCGTCATCCAGAACCACTCAAGAGAGAGAGAGAGAGAGAGAGAAAGAAAAAAAGAAAACCTCATCCATTTCTACTCTGTTTTTTAAGTGCCAAGAAGGTTGCATTAGCTCCAAGAGGCTAAGAGGTTAGCTGCAGATCTAATGCGCAATTCAGTCACCACTGCTATATATCGATATATATAGATAGATATATATATCTTCATGCTACAGTGACAACCCTTCTTAGGGTCGATCTTGATTAAGTGCCAAAAGAATCACTTTAAATTATTCACTGACGTGTCAAAAAAAAAAGTCGGTTAATGCTTTATAAAGGGACTCAAGACCTCAGACTGAGGGGCGACTGAAAGCCCAGACAAGAAGCTGACTGTGGGCCTGACCTGGCCCGGACGCCAGCCGGGTCTGAGCCAGAGCCAGTTCCCCTCTCCTCTCTGGAAAAGCGGCACTCACTCAACAGGAACTAGGAGAGATCAGACGACCTCCACCCCGCCACTGCCATCTCTCTGGATTTTGAGCATCTGTCTCGAAGCGCTCGAAGGCAGCTAGGTACGATAACGAAGGAAGTGGGGCTGGACTATCACCCTGTAAAAAATTACACACACACACACACACACACACACACAAACATACACTCTTGGATGTGAACAGTTTGGGGGTGGATGGTTTTTATTCATTTCTTTCCCTCCCCCCCCTACATGGAGAGTGTACTATCCAAACAACAAGCAAGAACAAAGTCATTTCTCTCATTTATAATGCATCTGACCCACTAAAGATGAGTTATATTCCGCTGTTGGTTTCATCTACACAGACAAGGTCATTAGAGGTTAAAGTCAAGGTGTGCTAGAAATTGCTTATGGAATTGTTCTAAATGGGAGCCAAGCCAGGTTCTAAGCTGGTTCTTTTTTCCAATGGTATTGGGGGTTCAGTCTTGTGCATGGTAACTGCCGGCGTTCATCTCAGTGTTGTGCTGTGGCAAGTGCAATGCTAGCTTGTTGTTTACATCAAATACTTGAAACTTGATAGTGTTAATGGTGTACGTTGAATTTTATTTTTAGTATTGGGGGTAAATATCATACCAAAAGATGCTTTCTTTTTTTTTTTTTTTTTTTTTTTTCCTTCCCTCCCGTTGCCTTAGAACACCTCGCACCAAACATGATCCTCAGACCGTCCACACACACACACACACACACACACACACACACACACACAGACACACACAATATGACCTCCTCTTCCTGACTTGTATAGCTGAGTTTAAAAGCAGTGTTTGAGGACGAAATGACAGGCAAAGAGTGCATCATCCCCCATCCAGGTGTCTCATCTCTGTTGTCTCAGGTGAAGAGGAATGAAGATCTAGAGCAAGACAGAGAGATTGAGAAAGAGAGAGCGATAAATACAGAGATAGAGAGAGAAAAAGAGAGAGAGAGAGAATCCCCTTTAGCTCTGGTTTCCTGCAGCAGCTTTGAAGCAGCGCTTTGATCTCACCTAGTCGTGTGCACAGCGTGATCAGAAGATTTAGAAAAAAAATAGATATATATCCACATCAAAACCGAAAGAGGGCCTCGAACTTCAGCAGGGATTGACGTGATTGACATGGAATAATGCAGGCAGCTGCTGGGGGGGCCTCTCTAGGGCCCAGCTGATGGTCATGGACAAGTCACCTCATTCACCAGCAGCTCAATTAAACACCGATCGCCCACAACACTACATCTTACATCACACCCATATGCTACACTGTATCAAGGACTATAACAAATAAAGTGTTGCTTTTTCCCCCTCTGCCATAATTGAAGTCTATCCGTTATTGTCATCGGCCCCCTCTTATCATGCAGTGATGCTAACTGAAAGGACACCTTGTCAGGCTACTTACACTACTCACACTTGTCATAGTGCAGGAGGGATTTGTAAGATTGTAAGATGAGATTTCACAGAGTAGGATATGTTTTTGTTATTATTTTATGTATTGTTGTTTTTTGTTAGGCATCCTTTCATCCTGAAAAGGTTTTTTAGCTTTTGTTTCTTTTTTTCTTTTTTTGAGACGCGGAATTCACCTACACTCATGTGTTCACGTAGTGATGATCTTCCACATTTGGTCACTTTTGAGCCTCAACTTAAACTTCCACTCTGGAGCCCCTACCGTAGTGATGTTCAGGTCTTTCGTGGCTCTCACACCATGGCAAAGGGGACTCTTTCAGTCATTGGACAGTCAAATGCTTGCACAGGCCACATGATATATTTTTTGCCATTCCACAGTCAAAAGCCAGAGAGATGGGCCTGAATATCACTGCAGAAGAAATGAATATCCTTCCACTTCAAAACACAGTACATAATATACCAACCCTTCTTTGTTGACACTGGAGTTGTGTATTATTGTAAATAAAATAATAATTATGATAATTATTATTATTATGGCTGTCTGTTCTTGTTGTTTTATAAAGGTGTTGTGAAAATTGTAAGAAAGGTCAAATATTTAAAAAAAAAAAAGGTTGGTCTTGTTTTTTTTTTTTTTTGTTATGATAATATATTATTGTGTACCTATTGTAAATATGAAGCACACCTATTTTGCAAGCCAAGGATTCACTTTGTACCGTTGTTATATATAAATAAACTTTACTGGTTAAAAAAGCGATCATTTGAATGGTGTGGATTTGTTGAGAGCCAGACAGACAGACAAGCGTAAAGATATAAGATAATTTTGGAAATCACTCACGCATTCATGACAGCAATATGAGTGCAATTTTACAAAATTCAACAATCAAAGATAACAAGACTAGTCAGACAATTGCAAACCCTCGCCCTTGTAAGTGGTCAGTAAAGAAAGTGGGTGAGTAAAATCCTATGTCCAGATCATCGTATAGAAAGACTGAGATATTGTGAACCCCTCTTCCTTGTATTAGAATTTGAAGTAAGTCGGAACAGTACTTTTTTAGTATGGACACAAAGAACAACAGATTGGTCGATGGATGTACCCGATTATCATTCCCTTTGCCCCCCTATTAGGCAGAGGTAATAAAAGGCTAAATGAGCAGCAGGGGCAAACAGTGGAAAGTGGAGCAGAAACTTATTGTTGTTCATAAAGATAATAACATTCTCTGGGTTTTTTATTACCACTGTGGTGTGTATCAATGGGAGTCCGTAATCAATGCAATATTGCTCTGCATGCACAATTTGTTTTTTTCTGTACTATATTTCATACCAGAAGTTCAGCCACCAGAGTGTAGAAAACATGGTCCATTCATCACAGTAGTGTATAATAGCCTGGGTTCGCACTTAACAAGATAACCAAGAGTTCTATTATGTAAGAGCTACTGTTTGTCTTTGTGGCATTATTCCATTAGTCTGGCGATTCCATTCCTTCCCAGAGCTATATGAAGGACTGTGGGGGAAGTCAATTAGGTTACGAGGATGAGTGGTTGAGGGGGTAGACCTTTGTGTTTGGAATGTTAAGAACAATTGCAGCATCAAGGTCATGCTTCCAGCTCTGAGAGGTCATATATCTTGATGGAATAAAAATAAATACATATATAGATATAGACATAGATACATTTTATATATTTACATATATATGTATATACATTTAAAACAAATAAATACATTCAGTTATTAAAAGCTTCAGAAATTTTGTTATTTCACTCATGTAGTTAAAGACATGGCCATAAAGGAGCAAGCAAAGTCGATTTTTTAATTTAATCAACTGAGGGGCTGTATGGGAAAGCAGTTGTCAGTAGCCAGCAGAAGAAAAAAAACTTTGTTTCAAAGTGTTCACTCTCATAGTCACAGAAACACTGGAAAACAATCTCCCAACAAATCATTTTTGTGTGTGGCATCCACTTATCAGCTGCTGTGCCATCACCCTAGCCATAATTATCAGATGATTCTGCTCAACAGGAGCATGGGAATTATCCGTACAAAATGTGTGCAAAGCACAGACTAGTCCTTGTCAAATCTTACGCGAGACTGCAGGCATACCTGATTCTGTTCTGGATAGAGACCGTGAAGGCCGGCCAGCCTGTCTCATCAGATCGGATCAGACAGAGAAGATCACTGAGGAGTCGGGCTTTTTGAAATGGGCCTGACTGTTTGGGGATAAACTCTCCATCTGTCTGATCCGCTGATACCATCAAGGTCTAGCCCCACTGTCTCCTCGCTCTGTCCAGCAATGTCTGCCGGACCTGGCTGGCCTTCTAATGTATTTGAAAAACGACTTTGAGACCCGGTAAAAATGAATTCACTGGTAGTCAACAGATAGGATTATAAAGCATGGTGGCACTTTTCCCAGACTTTGAAATGAATATTTTTTTTTTAGAATAGTTACAATTTTATTGTTAAATTGCTATTGCGTAAAATGAGATGATGAGATACAGTGGGCATTGCTTCGATTTGGCCAGCTTCCCTCGCGGTCCGCGCGCGGGATCACGCGGTATCACGCGACTTTAATTTGTATTTTTCCAGTGACGCTGCAACGATGCTGCAACAACCCAAACAACCGGCAGATGTCTCTTGTGGGCAGGGTGTCTCGTAAAAAGAAATGGAGCCTGGAAAACGCTAAACAGACTTCACTACAGACTTTAGCAGACTGGTTTAGAAATAATTTAATAGCCAGAAATATGCCTGCCCTGCCCTAATAAAGAAATATTTGGTTAACTGCGAGTGAATCCCGTTTGCAGCCGTAGAAGAAACGCAGGACAAATTAAACATTCCGGTTTTCTCCGAGTGCAGCGATGATAGACAGACATCATTTGGACAAAATATAGAGCATATTAACCTTGCTCAGCCAAATGCCTTCCTGTTACGTCCTGTTATCACGGAGTTACAGGCGATAAACGATTTTTGATGGTCACAAGTTTACTTCATTACCGGTTTATTTTTTTGATTATTAAAGAGTGTTTTCATTTAAAGGTTTGACTTTGTGCTTATTCAGTAGAGCATTTAGTGTTCTCCCCAATCCCAGACGTTCACATTGCATGTTTGTTTGTAATGGATGCAACCGCGACGCGCTTGACGGCAATGAGTTGTTAACAGACATGAACCAAGACATATAGCCCAGCAGCAATCTAGGGACTGTTCGTTATTTATTGAAGGGGCAACTGGAGGGATTTTGAGTGCTTCATTAAAAAGTTGCATGACCCTCTCTTGCCTGCTAGAAATTGTTCAATGACCCTCCGACAGAATTGTCAAAAAAGAATTGCCAATTGTCGCTGTCTTCCGCCCGCGCTGCTTTGCGCCACAAAGACACACTGTGATAACGTTCTTAAATTAATCTTTCCCGGGAGCTTGCATGCTACCAGTCCTTCATTTTCAAATGTGTTGCACCTGTTTGCACAATTTCACAAATAATCATATGTGATTAATAATGTGACAAATAATCTCTGTGCACGGGTACCGAAACTATCCATGCCAACTTTTTCTGTGTTTATCACGTATTTTAACTTTTCCCCCGCTGTCTTGCCGTTTTAATATTTTCCCGTAGAATATCCCATATTTTAATACTCTCATAACATTAGCCCTGCCGTCGAGGCCCAAGTCCTCTGCAGGCTCTCTTCTGTCTGCACGCGTGGAGTCCAGTGGTTTAATTAAGCCATTTATCTGGGGTTGGATGTTGGAGACAGACAGCTGAGGGATGCCTGTGTGTGTGTGTGTGTGTGTGTGTGTGTGTGTGTGCGTGTGTATGTGTATGTGTGTGTGTGTGTGTGTATATATGTGTGTGTGTGTGTGTGTGTGTGTGTGTGTGTCCATGTCCATTTCACTGCCCGGCCGTCATCACTCACTCACCACCGCGTTGTTGCGTCCACGTCGATACGAGCCGTGATGGCGAGGGCCGAGGGTAATTGTCCGACCGGGCCCAGGTGAGAGCCGCCCCGCTAGCCGTGCTAATCGCGAGAGCCACACTACTAGCCTGCACTTCCACAAGCCAAGCAACCATCAGCAGCGGCGCCATCAATAATGAAACGGGCCGCCACCGGTAATGACTGGACATAAATATTTTAGCCCTCACTTCCTCACCTCTCACGCTTTAATGTCCAGCAGCGTTAGTCAGCCAGGATGAGGTGGAGGCCTGTCGCTGCATCTTCATTAGCGAATTGACATGAAAGCATCACGCTAATGGCCTGTTGGTAATAGGATGTTTGGTATTTATGATGTGCAGGAACAGTTAGCGCTTGTTGGTTTAGATAGGATTGTCAATACGTATTGATGCGATTGGTGTCTAATGCCATGAACAATTATGCTAAAAGCCAACATTGCATAGAGGTGGGGAGAGGGTTTCTTGAAGAATGGGAGCACCATCGAGTACCCTGATCATTCAGGTGGACCAATGTGACACTAAGAGATTGAAAAAAATCTCCTCTTTGTGGTGTTGAGATTTCCTTAGCTTAACAGACTTCACTGTGTTCAGATATGCTGTAAGAAGACTGCAAAGTATTTTTGTGCTGTATCTAGATGGCACGTTGTATTGTGTGTGGTTGTTATCTACTGTAGATGGCACGTTGTATTGTGTGTGGTTGTTATCTACTGTAGATGGCACGTTGTATTGTGTGTGGTTGTTTTATCTTTGCCCTGTGGTGCCCCTTGTGTGTGTAGGAGGGCTAAATAAGCCACTGGAGGGACTGCAGTCAGTTACTTGACATCCAGGTCAAGTCACAGCGGGGTCAAGGCTGCCCCTCATCTAGAGTAGCATGTCCTCAGAGGGACCACATATACATAACACACATACTGATCCACATGCACGAGCGCACACACACACACACACACACACACACACATACATACATACATACAGTATGTGCACAAAACTCAAACACAAACTCTATATGCACAAGTTAACATACAGTACACACCCAAGCATATGTATACCCGCACATTCCCATTGTCATACATACACACATATTCACAGGCTAACACACACACACACACACACATACACACACACAACAAAACACTCAACCAGAACATGCTCACCAATACATATGTGTACCCACATATTCAAAGACTAACACACACAAACACACACACACACACATGTCTGTGGGGAGCACCCCAGCCCTGTGTTTGCAGTGGGGAGAGAGGGGGGTAATCCCCCCCTGGCACGTAATCCTGTACTGCTGAGGCCAATTCAACCCCACATGGGACTTAATGCCCTGTAATGCCTTTAAAAGGAACTCACACAAAGCTGACATCCCATTCGTTCTGGGGGGGATTTGCCTGGACCAATTACAATGCCATATCTCAAATAATGGATGCTTCTTGGCAGAAAGCTCAGCACTTTTTTTTATAGTATTCATGTTTTTTTCCCAACTGTGATTTACCATCATTTGGAAACCCTCTTGTATGAGCAATTTAATTATGGTTATTTACGAGTGACTTGCACCATTCTTACTCACATATTGACATCTTTATTCGAAAATAAATAGAAAAGTTATTTTAACATTTTGCACACAGATTTCCCCATAAAAAAGCAGTCGAAATCTGTCTGTAGTATCGTCAAAAGAAGATGATTTGTTTTTACGGAGGCACCCTATCAGCTTCCACAAAAGCAACAACAATAGCTAATCAAAAAAAGAAAAACATTGCACTTGGTACAGCCTCACGTTCAGCCGCCTAATTAAGTCATTAAAATGGAACTACCGAAGCTCTCGTGGCAGGAACTTGCTTCATTGAAATGTGTCGCTATCCCTGGGCAAACACTGTTTAGCGTGGCACGCCTTGGGGCCGGATCTGATGTTGAGTTGGCAGCTTTACAGTGAGATTCTCCGTGGTGTCATTTGGCATTGTGTGGTGCAAGGCTCCATGCTACATACAGATTGTGCTTGTGTGTGTGTGTGTGTGTGTGTGTGTGTGTGTGTGTGGTGTGTGTGTGTGTGTGTGTGTGTGTGTGTGTGTGTGTGTGTGTGTGTGTGTGTGTGTGTGTGTGTGTGTGTGTGTGTTTGTATGTGTGTGTGTGTGTGTGCATGTGTTGTGTTGTGTTGTGTTGTGTTGAGATGTGTTGTGTTGTATAGGGCTACATTGTGTGATTTTGTGTAGTGTATTGCTGTGTTGTGTGCCTGCTGCACTGTTTGGTGTGAGCTCCTGTCTGTAGTGTTGTCCTGTGTTGGGTTGGGTTGGGTTGGGTTGGGTTTTATTTTGTTGTATTGTGTTGTGTATTGCTGCATTGTGTGTTTTTTTTTTGCGTTGTGTTGTGTATTGCAGCAGTGTGTGTTTTGTGTTGTGTTGTGTATTACTGCATTGTGTGCCTGCTGTCTGCTGCTTCTCTCTTTCTCTTTCTCTTTCTCTCTCCCTCTCTCTGCCCTGTGCCCGATGCAACTGATGGGCATCCCCCCTCCGGCAGTGCTGGCCAGACCTGTCAATCAAAGGCTCGGAATGGCCATGTGGGCCCTGGGGGCTTGTTACAAACCTAAAGCCCTCCTCCTCCTCCGAGACAGCCCGTCACACATCTCACCTGTCAGAGAGGGAGGGAGGGAGAGAGAAGAGGGAGAAAGAGAGAGGATGAGGAAATTGGGAAAATGAGGGGGGAGAGAGAGAGAGAGAGAAGGAATGAAGGCATATGAAAGGAGTGAAGAGGTCATTCTGAAGAGTTACAGCAAAGTCCTTCTAGGCCCTGCATTCAGTCCCTGCATTCAGCGGCCATATTGCAACGCTTTTTGGGCACTTATCGGGCATTTATTTCACCAATCTTGCTCCAGCGGCGAGATCACAACACATAATTTGAAGAAAGGCTATGTATAAATGCATTTCCTTTTCTTTTCTTAAGGAAGGAAGTGATGGGAGTATAGAGGAAGTGATGGGAGTATAGAGGTATAGAGCAGCCGTGGCCTACTGGTTAGCGCTTTGGACTTGTAACCGGAGGGTTGCTGGTTCGAACCCCGACCAGTAGGCACGGCTGAAGTGCCCTTAGAGCAAGGCACCTAACCCCTCACTGCTCCCCGAGCGCCGCTGTTGTTGCAGGCAGCTCACTGCGCTGGGGTTAGTGTTTGCTTCACCTCACTGTGTGCTGAGTGTGTTTCACTAATTCACGGATTGGGATAAATGCAGAGACCAAATTTCCCTCACGGGATCAAAAGAGTATATATACTTATACTTATACAAATATACTTATATATATATATATAACAGGGACAATGATGGAGTGAGAGACAAGAGAATAGATGAGGAGGAGGGGACAGAAGAGAGGCCTTTGCCAGGACTAATCATAGACATAGAGGAGATGGAGGTCAGGGGAGAGTATACGATAGCGAGTGGTGGAGCTGAGGATCTGCGGTCAGGGGAGAGTATACGATAGCGAGCGATGGAGCTGAGGATCTGCGGTCAGGGGAGAGTATACGATAGCGAGCGATGGAGCTGAGGATCAGAGGCCATTCTGAAGAGTTACAGCAAAGTCCTTCTTGGCAAGTCCCTCCATTCAGCGGCCATATTGCAACGCTTTTTGGGCACTTATCGGGCATTTATTTCAGCAGAAATGCTTGTGCGTATTCACAACACCAATCTTGCTCCAGCGGCGAGATCACAACACATAATTTGCACGATGTCTGCACAACACACCACATGATTGGCTCAATGTATTGACAGCACAACACATGATTGGCTCAATGTATTCACATGTCGACGTTTTGCCACGGAAGGGGTGGGATATGTAGACAACTGCCATATTGGCGTTACAAACTAACCCCATGCATTTCTATGGAGGATTTTTTGAGTGTTTCCTCACCTCAGAAATTCCCTCACCTAAGCCTCACCTGTTCTCTGATTATTGCCTTGCTCCATAGACCTCTAAAGTTCGCCTACAAAAAGGTGACAGGTCACAGCTGCCATCTTTGACCATATAAAGAGATCCGGGTGTTAATTGAAGCTAACTACTATGGCAAGTTAGCTCTGGGGTAGCAAAAATAAAAGTTTGCCACAGTCACAGTATCCACTAGAAGGGAGCGGACAAGAGTGTGTAGAGCAAAACGTCTGCATTTCCGATTTCTTCGTCCCCGCGAGAGTTTAACAGGTGCGATAATTTAAAATTTAAAAAGTTTACCTATTTTTTCCATTTTATTGAGCGTTTGGGTCCTATCTCAAAAGTTGACATGCAAGAGAAGGTGAATACGTCTGGGAGAGTTAAACCAGTGGATGAGAGAGAGAATGAAAGAAAAGCACAAAGGGAAGGAGAAAGAGGGAGATGGTGAGAAAAAGAATAGAATGCCATGGGAGAGAGGCAGGAAATAGAGAGAGCTAAAGAAAGAAAGAGGGAAACAAAGAGAAAGAGAGGGATGAGGGAGAAAATAGAGAAAAAGAAAGAAATCTAGGTCACACATTACTTGGATAGTTCACTCACAGACTATCTGCAGATGCTCAGATCATCAACAAACCATCCGTTGGCACTTTGTTAACTACAAGTTATGGTTAAGGTGGAGGTTACGGGTGGGATTTGGTTAAGGTGACGTTCATTGATTTGTTCTGCGACAATTTTAAAGTAAAGTCTTATCAAAATCAGAATAGAAAGAAAGGCAGAGGAAGACAGAGAGAGAGAGAGAGAGAGAGAGAGAGAGAGAGGCCTGGGCAGATGGGGGATGTGACAGGAAATGAGTGTGAGAGCGAGACAAAGCCAGCAGAGGAAGAACTGGGACAAGAAAGGTGGAGTATGGATGAGAGGAGAGGTGGTGTCTGGAGGTAATCACAGAGAAAGAGTGGAGGGGATGCAGGAGGGGGTGAAGAGAAAGAAGGGTTAAAGACATATAATTCAAAGAGGAGAGAGAGCAGGAAGAGAGAGAGGGGGAGGATAGAGAGAAAGAAAGAGAGAGAGAGAGAAAGAGAGAGTGTCCAGGTGCAATATGTGTCTCCTGTGAGACTTATTAATAGCTGCATGTCCTGCGTTGGCTGTCATCTCAAACATGTATGTGTGTGTGTGTGTGTGTGTGTGTGTGTGTGTGTGTGTGTCCGCGTTCCCGTCACCCACTAACCCTCTTGCTCTCATTAGAGGAGCACACTGCAAGCAGAGGGACAGACGCAGAACATTCCTGAGCACTCAGCACAATTTTCCAGGTCAGACACACACACACACACACACAAACACACGCACACACACACACACACACTCAGACGGAGAACGCTGAACTCACAAACAAATAAAGAAAGTGTATGTGTGTAAACCACAGGTGCTGAGCCCACAGGGACTCCATGCGCTGCTATAAAGGTCATTCTGACACCCGTAGCAGCCAGCAAAGCCACAGCACCGCAGAGCTGCAGGAAAAACACACCATGTGGATAAAACCCACAGAAATCCAGCCAAATGCACACTCTTTGGTTTCCCTGTTGCTTAAATAGTACAGTGAAATGCCACCAAAACCAAGGTCACTGGTTCCAAAGGGCATATACTGTATACTGATGAAAACATTTCTTATGTCTATCCCGCCTACGACCCTATGTCTATATTGTTCAGTCACAGCGGTTAGAATATTTGGTAACATTTTAACATCTTAATATCAAAATATAAACCACCCATAAGGTTTAATAAACACATGCATAAAGGGTTATAAAGTGTTCATAAAGCCTCATAATAGTTTAACGCATAGTAATGAATACACTCATAAAGCATAGCAGTGATATAGCGAAGGCCGTGCATGCTGAAGTAGCCTATTGTACTGTGTGGTGAAGCTTCTTTCACCATACGATACCATCTACTTTATTGTCCCGTAACAATATTTGTCTTGATCCTATATGCTGCTCACATAAATGTCCGCACAGTACAATAAAAACAAACAGTGTCGATCACAACAGCAATTTGCTCATAACAGACTGTGTCATCTAAACAATTCATTGCGCACATTTACCCAGCCTCTGGGTAAAACACATAGGATGTGTACACATTGTACACATCTCATAGTAAACACCCATGAAACTGTTGCACAGTCCCAACAGCCAAGAGCAGCATTATTTACGAGTTTGAGATATATATATATATTAGGGGTGTAAAGATTACCGATACGTATCGGTATCCGTTTTTAACGTGTAAGATACGGCTACATCGATACGTGAAGCCCCGTATCAGAATAAAACTGAAATGAACCTGTCGTTATTTCGATTTAATTGTTACGAATCGGTTCACAACCTTTTCTGCTCGCTCAGACTCTCATTTACGTTCCAAGCAGCGCGTTCATCCCACGTCCGGTTTTGAAACTATACGTGGCACGGAATTGTGGGTAATGCAGTTCGTTTTTGGCTACATTCATTGCCCAAAGTTGTCAAATGACCTTATTACCCATACATCTACTGAAACTTAAGCACGTGACAACTTCTCTTTCGATCGTTTGTTTTACAGTTTTTACTCTTTTGTTTTTCAAAATCCAGCGCGAAATTAAACACTAAACAGCAACGATAGTCTGTAGAGTATAGCCTTACGTTTGATGAAGGGATTTCCTTAATGTTAAATAATAATTTGGCCCTTGCTAAAACGATGCACAAATTATTAGCCAATGATTTTGCTCGTATTCACTCAGACTTGTGGCATTATAGGTTTCTGCATTAGGTCTACCGTTGGAACAAAATAAACCCAGAGAGTTCATTGATATGTAGGCCTATTTTATTCTTGTAGGCTATATGAGAAAAGGCCAAGAGTGTCTTAAGCACTGTTTTATTTTATTTCGGTGTTGTCTTACCTCAACAAGGCCACAGCTCCATGAAAATGATAAAAAATCTTTCAGAATGCTTTCCATTCTTGAACTGCATCGAATTGCATCGAATCGCATCGCATCGAAACGTACTGAATCGTTTTTTATGAACATGTATCTTTTCTTGTATCGAATCGTGCACATGTATCTAGATGCGAATCGTATCGTCTTTTACATGAGAGATTCACACCCCTAATATATATATATATATATAATGTTTTTAAAACGGTTACGTTTACAGTGGGGGACTCTGTATAGCATCTGCCTGAGGGCAAATACTCTTATTCTGTCTAGAGGATCTGTGATGGGTCTGTCATTATCCTCTGAGCTTGTCTAAGAACAATACACTGCTTATATAGCCTATCAACCGAAGGGACTGATATACCCTTCTCCCCATCACCACCATAGTTTTTAGTTGCACAGTGAGGTTGCCAGAGCATGCTCATCTTACTAAACACTCCAGTAAAATAATCCTCTGGTCCACACCATACACTCAGAGTCTAAGAATAAAGTTGAGATGAGACGAGAACACAAAAGTTCATTATGGACCTTACAGCTAAAGTTGTCATCCAAGTAAATGACGAGAAACTTGTATGAGCAGACCTGGTTGCCATGTGAATGACCACAGGACTATGATCCCCACTGACTAGGGGACCTGGGGACCTGGGGTTTACCCACTGATTTTGGGACTGATGAGGAGAAAGAAGCTTAAAATGCACTGGGATACTCTACAATCATTCTGATGCTTTACATTCTTTTCCTTATAAATGTGTTTATAATGCTGTAAAACTGTCCTGTGTTTGTTTACTGGTGAATTTATAACTTTATAAAGAAATGAAAAGGAGATGGATATGCTCAAGAACAGTTCAATTTTAAAGGTGCTCTAAGCGATGTTGGGTAACATCACTTCTGTTGACGTTCAAACAAAACAGAGAGCTAGCTCGCTACTCCCTCCCCCTCCCTCCCATGCAATTGAAACTCTCCTAAACACACATCTCATTGGTGATTGGCTGGAACAGTTTGTTATGTTTTTATGATACAGGCTGGACCAAGTTGATTTTGTAGCCATTTTTGGAGCCTGGGCTGTCCACAGAGACCGCATTTTTTAAAAGTTTTTCAGTTTTTACATGTAGTAAATGCTTAAGCTTACAATGTTTTAGGGATAGGGACTATATATCAGAGGTGGAAAAAGTAAGAAAATATTGTACTCAAGTAAAAGTACCAATACCTTGATGAAATATTACTCAAGTACAAGTTAAAATACCGATCTGAAAATGTACTCAAGTAAAAGTAAAAAAGTAGTTCATTTAAAATGTACTTTTAAGTAAAAGTTACTTAGTTACTTTTTTTTTTTTTTTTTTTTTGGGGGTACCAGAACAACCAGTTTTACCTGAGACTTTCTAATGAGGAGATACAGCACTCAAAAAATCCTCCATAGTAATGCATGTGGTTAGTTTGTAACGCCAATATGGCAGTTGTCTACACATATCACAACCCTTCCACGGCAAAACGTCGACATGTAAATACATACATGTGGTGTGTTGTGAATACATTGAGCCAATCATGTGGTGTGCTGTGAAGACATCGTGTCAATCATCTGTTGTGATCTCGCTGCTGGAGCAAGATTGGTGTCGTGAAGCCTTACGCACACGCATTTCTGCCAAAATAGATGCACGATAAGTGCCCAAAAAGGGTTGCAATATGGCCGCCGAGTGGAGGTACTTGCCTGATAAGGACGTTGAGAAATGGAGATCTATGTGAAAAATCACCGGAGTTCTCCTTTAAGTTTGAGCAGTAGTTGATTTTCAAAGTTAGTTGCACTCATCCTTGGGTCGCTTTGCAGTGAACAGTAATCCAGCACAACTGAAAAGCCCCTCACAAGCAGCTGAGGCAGGCAGGCCAATGTTGAGTTGCAGAGTTTTTTTTATATTTGGAAACGAGCAGAAGGTTCAGCAGATTAAAGGGCGTCGAACTGGGGGGGAAAGTGGGAAGGAGAGGGCCCTTGAAAAGTGGAATACAGGGGGCACAACATTTTCACCAGGCATTAGTAATAACTCCGGTAACCCACACATAAAAAATCCAAACAACTCCATAAGTAGTCATGTGTAATGAAGTGGAATAACACAGGGAAAAAGTATTGAACACGCTAAGAAAAAGCACTAAGGCAAGGAAAGGGAAGGAACGAGTAGTTAGAGAGTAGTTATCCTTTCTATTTGTGCAAATTAATATAAGCTTGGTTAGTAGCCTACATATTGATGGGCTATAAAAAGGTTTTTCATTACCAAGGTGTCACACAAGAAACATTTCATGATGGATAAAAGCAAAAAGCTCTCCCAAGACCTTTGCAACCTTATTGTTGCAAAACATATCAATGAAACTGGTTACAGATGCATTTCAAAACGTCAGAATCTTCCAGTAAGCAGCATGGGAGCCATTATCTGCAAGTGGACGAAACATCACTGCATCGTCAACCGGCCTTGCACAGGATCTCCTCGCAATATTTCTGACCAGGGAGTCAGAAGGATAGTCAATTCCAAGAGCCAAGGACCACTCGGAGAAAGCTCCAGAAAGACTTGAAGGCAGCCAATTCAATTAAATTCAATTAAACAGTTCTGGAAGTAACTAAAGATCAGGATTCACAAGAGGGACCCCTGGAATCTGTTTAGAACAATGGGCCAAAATCACACCTGATACTGCAACTAATACATTTTGTCATACAGGAAAATGTCTTGAAGCTGTCTTTACAAACAGAGGCTTTTCCACAGAGTGTTGAAGAAAAATCTTAGTAGGCACCTTCAATACTTTTTTCCTGTGTCATTCCACTTTAATACACAAAACTCTTATGTTTGGATTTTTTATGTGTGTTAATATAATGTGTGGTGAAAATTTCGAATAGACTCACTGGAAGTTTAGGCTAATTACTGAAAAAAAAAAAAATTAAGCCGCTCAATACTTATTTCCACCATATATTTATTTTACCTGAATATTTTAACTTCCAAATGAAATGTCAAAATGAATGTCAGACGAAATGTAAAGTTTGACTGATTGGATTTTGTAAACAAAACATAGTGAAAACTGTCTAAGGTCACTCTCACTCTCCCTTGCTAAAGAGCTAATGGTTTAGTCCGCCTGCACGATTCATATCTTTTATTTATTTAGTTGAGCATGGCTAGTAGTGGACCGCTAATTGTTTTGCTGCTGGTGCAATGTCTTTCTCCAAGAAAGCCAAGTCAAGTTACTAAAAACAAAGGCCAAAACAGGAAAAAGAGAGACATCAAAATGAGGGGAAACAACTGCTAATAAACTTCTTTCCAAAGAAAGGTGAGCACAAACGTCAAAACACGAAATCCCATGGTGTTTGCTTGAATATCGCTGCAATCAATCTTGAATTT
>NC_063192.1:22683631-22686131 GCF_017589495.1 Alosa alosa | reverse complement strand
GGCAAGGGGACACCAGCATACATCTTGACCATCTGTGTGGCGAGCTACGCATTAAAAGGCCGGAGAAGCAGGACTAATGTGAGGTGGCATCAACCTGGCTGGCAACAGAGAGGCCTGTTAGTAGGTTGTTCTCCTTCATCTGTAAGTTGGTGTACTGTGTTCCTGCACTGGCTTAGCATGGGACCCTTCATACACACCACCCTTCCCTGGTTTGGAGTTATTTCAAGGTTTCACATTTGTTTGGACCTTTGTTAACTATGGGATTCTGCCACTTTGAACTGACATGTATGAGGATGGACGTTTATTATTATTATTATTATTATTATTATTATTATTATTATTATTATTATTATTATAAGCTTTATTTGTATATCACATACTCACACTTTCATACACAGAATGCAGCTCAAAGTGTTTTACATTTGGAGCACTTAACACAATAATAGAGAAAAAGAAAAATAAGAAAAAGAAAATAATGATACAAACAAACAAACCAATAAATAAAACATCAGATATTTACAATTAAGTATGCATAATGGATAAAAGCAGCTTCTCCACTTTGCTTGTGGAGCACTTTGGGCACAAGTAAAAGATTAGCATTAGTTTGTGTCCCTAGATTGGATCCTTCTTCATGGAGAGATTTCAGCCCATGGCGCCTACGTTAAGCCAGTGCATCTGGATTACTGTTTGTTACTGTTTATTATCATGTAACTTCCAAGAAGTATCTTTACCCCTGAGAGTGGATTGTGATTCGCAATCCAATTGGCCCACACTCCATCCACTCACTAACTACTCTCAGCCATGAGGTAAAACGGGGACTGTTCTTTGTTTTTGTTTGGTCAGTGTGGTGTGAAGATGTGTCTAATTTTACGATTGTAAAATTTTAAGATTGTGCGCACAAGTAAATTGTGTGCGCAACTGCACATTTTAGTAAATTGTGTGCATGTTTTACAAAATGTTGCACTCATTTTGCAAAAATTTAAATGAGAGCAAAATGTACTGGTGGTTTAGTGATGATGGTTATTATAATGTGCCACGACTTCTCTAAAACATCTCTATTATTTACACAGCCCACTATGAAAAACACCCTTAACCTGCATGTTCAATATGACACGTACATCCAAGAATAATCCAGGTGCAGGATCGAAGATATGGTTCCAAGAAAAAGTGAAGATCCGCACACTGTAGAGTTCCCATTTAAGTATTTTTTATTGGTAACGTTTCAAGCCCTTACGGCCCTTCCTCAGACCAGATATGACAACAGACATCCAATATGACAACGGACCCTTAGAAGATGACCATAGCACTCAGATAGGCCTTATGTGTACAGTAAATATCCATAGACAAGGCCATCACCTCCCCGTAAGATTCAATATGAGCCTATTCTACTCAGACCCTGGCCAGTGCCCTCCTCCCCAGGCTTTTCGCTTCACTTCCTGTCTAATAGAAGCCATCTGGTCCAAACAATGTCCAAATGTGAATGAGAACTCTCTTTCTTTCTCTCACTGTCGCCCAATCATCTTCTCTCTCTCTCTCTCTCTCTCTCTCTCTGTTTCTTTCCCTCTCTCTCTTTCTCTCACTTTCACTAAGTCATCTTTTCTCTCTCATGTGTTTTATTATTCACGCTCTCATCCACGCATTCTCTGCCTCACTCTTTTTCTCTTCTACCTCCATCCCTTCTTCCTTTCAGTCTTTCTCCATCCCTCCTCCCTTTCTCTTCTAAAGTCAACACACTTCTTTCTCTTATTTCTTCCACTCTTTCTCTATCTGTCCTCTCTCTCTCCATCTCTCTCCATCTCTCTCTGAGTCCATTGTCCAGGCTGGATCATATCTTGGATGGTAAGGCTGGCTGCGCTCCATGCACACTTCTTTGAGAATTATTTAAGGATGAGGAGTTACTGCTGAATGAATATTTGATGCCAAGGACCTCAGCAGTGAGGCCTAGGGCCCCGAGCGAGACTTCAGAACCAGCCTAGAGTGAGAGGTATACACACACACACACACACACACACACACACACACACACACACACACACATACACACACACAGAGAGAGAGAGAGAGAGAGAGAGAGAGAGAGAGAGAGAGAAAGAGTGTGGGAGAGTGAGAGAGAGAGAGAGGGAGAGAAAGGGACAAGGACATGCAAACAAGGACACACTCTCTCTCTTTCCTACACACATACACACACAGACATACTGAATCTGACTTTATTCATCCACACACACACACTCACTCACTCACACAGGCATGCACATCTCTCCCTCACACACTCACATTACACACATAGAAACCTACTCTCTCTTTCTCTCTCTCTCTCTCTCTCTCTCTCATATTACACACACACACACACACACACACACACACACAGGAACACACATTCTTGCCTTAACTATAAACCCTCTCATGTTTTGAATTTCACATGATTATATTCAGCTTTTGTTGCATGTGGTTGCATAGTGTGAACTGACCTGACACATGAAAGGGGATTGCTTTTGTTTCT
>NC_063192.1:22671131-22678631 GCF_017589495.1 Alosa alosa | reverse complement strand
CTGGAAACGGTCTCGACTCCAATCCTGTTCCCATAAGGACAAAAAAAAAAAACAGGGTGTTATCTCACACACTCTTACGTAACAACAGGAAAACACTGTCATTGATGACTCACACTGAAGGTGTGTGTGTGTGTGTATGTGTGTGTGTGTATGTGTGTCACATAGAGAAAGGAGGTGTATTTCTCACATCACAGTGTGTCCTTTTTTTTTTTGCTTATTGTGTGATGGGGGAATTGTTTGATAAGGATGTGTGTGTGTGTGTGGGATGGTGGGGTTGGATTAGTGAGGGGGTCAGGGGGTTGTCTTCTTCATGTCTGCTTCCACTTTGGGTCTGGCACTTTGGTGGAGGGCATCGGGGCCTGTTGGGTGTGTGTTGGGGTGGTGTGCAGGGTCGGGGGGGGGGGGGTGGGGCACGGAAGGGAAGAGGTCAGGATGTGTGGGTGGTGTCTGAATGCCATGCCTATCTTTAGCATAGGTCGCACACTCCAACACCCACCACACACACAGACACAAACACACACACATACATTCAAAAGAATGGCAGGAAACGGATGAGCAAGCAACTAGATTGTGTTCATAAAAACTCAGAGGTATGTTGTTGGGCAGTAGGTGTGTGTGTGTGTGTGTGTGTGTGTGTGTGTGTGTGTGTGTGTGTGTGTGTGTGTGTGTGTGTCTGTCTGTGTGTGTGTGTGACTGCCCATATATTG
Organism: Alosa alosa; assembly: GCF_017589495.1. Classification (NCBI taxonomy): domain Eukaryota; kingdom Metazoa; phylum Chordata; class Actinopteri; order Clupeiformes; family Clupeidae; genus Alosa; species Alosa alosa. The sequence continues at coordinate 22,677,924 of NC_063192.1, read as the reverse complement.
TTTCTCCATCCGATTGGTCCGACTGAGTAATGATGACATCCTTAGATCGGAGCCGGATTGCTTTGAGCTGCATGCCAACTTTCTGGAATGTGAGTGCGTGCGTGTGTGTTAGTGTGTGTCTATAGGAGGGTGGGTGTGGTTGAGAAGCACAGTCGTTGCGACTCCGCTCCGGTTTCCGAGAGGAAAGTCACACTATTTCTCTCCTCCAGGAATATCGTTGTGGAATGTGAGAGTAACACCTCAGCCCCTGCCCTCACCACCAGGAAAATAACTGGCACTAGTCTTCAGCCACGGCCCACAGACTCACACAGTGCAGGCACAGTGATCTCAAGCCCCTTTTGTGGTGTTCAGGTCCATTTTCAGTGATCACGGAATGAAAGAATGATGAATTAACAAGCGAGAGGTAACAGAGATGCTGCTGGTGTCCCTAAATCCACTGGTGCTCTCGGAAGGGGAAATCGTCATTTAGAGAAGAATGCTAAAATTATGTCAAAAAAAGTCCTTGGCATGAAAAGATCCAGGCACTCAAGTTGCTTCAAATGGTACCAAGGTTGGTAACATTTTACAGTAAGGGTATATGAATTATCATGAATTCATGATTTATGTATTCCTTAATATCTCATCAGGAATTGACATGAGTTCATAGTCTGTCATTCGTGACCTCATACAGTACATGAACAGCACATCACCTTTATTAGCACATCACAGCACATTTATTAAGCAGGATCATGAATATTTCTTTTAATTCTGCAAAAAATGTGATCATCTCTGCTCAAATTCTGATTTAAACACAACTTTGCAGTTCTCTAAACACGTCATTATTCACCACTTTAGTTGAGGGGCTACAAACATGATGAACTCATGAGCAATTTTAACCTTAAATTCATGTAATCATGATGATCATGCTTAAGAAATCAGAAATCATAATGATGTACCATTCATAAGGCCTTAGTTAATGTGTTGCTCATGCATGAAGTCATGAATGAGAGACTGATCTGTCAATTCCTGATGATTCATATGAAGGTAGTGCATAAATCATGAATTAATTCATGCGTGAATTCATGATAATTCATGTACCCTTACCGTAAAGTGTTTGGTTATTCCTTCGCTGTTTCTGGGTTTTCGCCAGATTTGGGCTCGCACTTTTCATTACACAGCTCCCCCTGCAGCTTCGGTAGCAAGTGACTGCTACGCTAAACCCCCACTAGCTAGCGAGCTAGCCATCAAGAAACCAAGCTAAACACATACAGGGCTCACAATAAAACGGTTGAGCAAACACATTGTTAAAGAGACTATCAAACCACATTACAAAGACAAAGTTCACCCAAGGGTAGGCTACTTACAATTTCAACAGCAACAAAGTAAAGCCGGCGTCCGTTTTTCAGTCTTCAGAGTCTCTCACTTGACGCCATTCCTCAAAAGCTCACCCTATGTTCACTCGTGTCTGGTCTCTTTTTTTGTTAAACTCCCTTTTCTTCTTCTGTTCCTCCGACAGTTGCTTCTTGGGTCTCTTATTTGTCAAGTGATCCATAATGCAACAATTGCCTTGCCTTGTTTATATCTAGCCGGTCCCATGTTTGGGGGTGTGTCTGCCGTTAAGCATTTTCGAAAAACTACAATCTGACTACATTTTCAAGGCGCGATTGGCCTACTTCCGCTGAGTCACATCCGGATTTACCCGGACCGGGTCCAGAAAGTTGCATATTCGTTTTTTCCGTGGAGAAGCGATAGAGGGAGACAAAGCACCGACCAAACGACCCAGAAAGTGTTGTAGAACCATCAGAACGACTCTTAACCTGCATCATTTTTGCTCAAATTGTTGCATAGTGCTTCTTTAAATGGCTACAAGCGTGTAAAGCTAGCATTGACGTGTTTCTGCTTGTAGTAGATCACACTGACAGTCACAACTCTGGTCACCTTCAGGATGAAACATCTCACTTCTGCTTTGGACAATATCCGCGTCTTATAATTTTCTCCCTTCTGCTTTTGACAATATTAGTATCTTTACCACGTGGACAGCATTAGCATCTTTTTCTGTGGTGAGCTTGGCAGATTCAGAAATAGCCACCATGGTTCATCTGGCAATGTTTGAGCGATTTGTGTTGTGTGTATTTGCATGTATATCTTTGTTGCTCCGAGCTTATCTTGTTCCGAGCAGCATCTAACTGGCCTTGGATTAGTTTTAGGTCGAAGTTCAAGACTCACTGAGAACTGCCTGAAGGTAAAACGTCTTGAATGTTGCTCTGGTCATTGAGTCATGTTCACATTAAGATGTCCCTTTGAGCACGTTTGAATTTTTAACACACACAAAAACGATATAGTGCACCTATAAGTCAAGTGCAAGTACTGTATGTAGACATGAAAACAACTGTGAAATATAAAGTGGATGTTTAGTGTTCAGAGTGAAACAGTGTCTCCTATGGCATCAGAGGGATCACCCTGACCTCCTTCCTGTATGAGTCATTAAGTCAGGCATGTCTGAACCATGGCATATCTATGAGCTGACTGGTTTACAGATGCTAACCATGCTTTGACAGTTGTTTTCATTTCAAATCAGTTAGTCATGACAATTAAGATATGCTGGTTAGCAACAAAAAACGACTTGCTCACACCCCTTGCACCAAGATGGCGTATGAAATGTTCAGTGCAGTCACTTCCTCCCTGCAGAACCACAGCTTTATATGTGACCTCAGATTCGGCTGTGCATAAACCATAAGGCCCTCAGGTGCTGTGCGCATACCACAGGATAGACTTTCAGTCCAACTTCTCCCTCTCTAAGGATCAGAGGACCAGACACCGTCCTCCAAGCACCAGGTTTGTCTGAATTAAGGAGCACGGGCAAGATAGCTACATAACTGTTAAAAAGTAAAAAAGATAAAAGACTTTGTCACTGAGTCTTGTGAATAGAACATCCATTAAACATCCATTAAAGATCCATTTCTGGCGTTGTTCCAAATTTGATTGATGCACGAGCTACTAGACATATCAATCACGGGGGGTGGAGCTGTTTAAACTTCGCTAAACTTGAGGGGCAAAATCTGCATAATGGATCTCTAAACTGTTGTGGAGAGGCCCATGCACCCTGGAGTCGGTTAGCTCACGTCACTGTGAATTACGGCTTCATGCTGGACACACAGCAGCCCGGCAGTGGCGCTGGCGGAGGGGGAGCGGGAGGGAGAGCCACTGCCCCTGCTGTTGCTGCCGCTACACGGGTCCCCTCATCCAGCCGTGAAACCCGAACCAGCGGCTCACAGCTAGAGTGCAGGGACGCCCTGGGCACTCTCAGAGAGAGAGCACATGTTTCTCTTTCCCTCTCTTTTTCTCTCTCTCTACCTGTGTACAACTTTTGAACCCCCCACCCCCCATCCCGGTTCTCTCACTAACACACACACACACACACACACACACACACACACACACACACACACAAACTCAAAACATGCACAGAAATAAAGTGTAGCAACTTCAACGGTCCGCAGCGGTGATTTGTGAGTGGTGGGAAGATTAGAAGCACCCCACAGACGCTGTTTAAAAGCCGTGGCCGTTCTCCAGACATGGCCGCTGCCGGTGACTCTTGACTCCAGCGTCCGGTCCATCACGACCCCCCCATCCCCTTCCCACCCCCTCACCACCCAGGGGGGCTTCAGCTGTCCCTCCTCCAGCCTGCACACTCCCCCCACCACCCACCGGTCTCCCCTGCAGAACCCCCTCAGTAACATAAACACGGCCACACACAGGTCGGGTGTGTGTGTGTGTGGGGGGGTCCTGACCCTTCACTGCCACCCCCAGGCTCTCCTGATGCCCCAGCTCTGCCCTCAGAGATACCCCACCTCACCCCACCCTCGTGGGCACAAGGGCATCTTTGTAAGCGGTCGGCTCTGGGGCTAGGCTATGAGAGAGAGTATTGACCGCTAGGTGATTGCAGGGCCAGTGGGAGGTAGGCTTTTATGAGAGGTGATTTGTGTTGATGTTGGGGAGATGTATGTGTGTGTGTGTGTGTGTGTGTGTGTGTGTGTGTGTGTGTGTGTGTGTGTGTGTGTGTGAACATGGGAGGTGATTTCTGTTGATGTTGGGGAGATGTATGTGTGTGTGTGTGTGTGTGTGTGTGTGTGTGTGTGTGTGTGTGTGTGTGTGTGTGAACATGGGAGATGATTTGTGTTGATGTTGGGGAGATGTGTGCGTTAGGGATGCCAGCGGAACAGAACAGAGGCAGAGGCTACAGTGGAGCTGTGTGTGTGTGTGTGTGTGTGTGTGTGTGAGCAAGGGAGGAGGGAGATAAAGAGAGTAGCAGAGAAAAAACAAGCATGTTCTTGTGTCATTAACTGAAAACAGGTGTGTGCGTGTGTGTGTGTGTGTGTGTGTGTGTGTGTGTGTGTGTGTGTGTGTGTGTGTGTGTGTGTGTGTGTGTGTGTGTGTGTGCGCGTGCATGTGTGTGTGCATGTGAGTGAGAGAGAAATAGCATATGTGTGAGTCTTAGTGAGTTTGTTTCAGAAATGTTCTGTTTATCCCCTGTTTAGTAACTAAACCCTGTGTGTGTGTGTGTTCATTTGTGTATGTGCGTGTTTGTCTGTGTCTATGTCTGTCTGTCTGTGTGTGTCGTGATGGGTCTCTTGCTGTGTGTGTGTGTGTGTGTGTGTGTGTGTGTGTGTGTGTGTGTGTGTGTGTGTGTATCCTAGATGCATCTCAGATGGGTCTCTTGCTGTATGTGTGTGTGTGTGTGTGTGTGTGTGTGTGTGTGTGTGCGTGTGTATGTGTGCCTGTATTGCCTGGTGTGTATGTATGTAGATGCATCTCAGATGGGTCTCTTGCTGTGTGTGTGTGTGTGTGTGAGAGAGAGAGAGAGAGAGAGAGTGTGTGAATCCATGTAGATGAATCTCAGATGGGTCTATCACTGGAGAGAGGTCCTTTGGCTTAACATTAGGCCCCACTGTTATCTGCAAAGTAAACAAAAGAGCTTCAGTAATCTGACCAAGCCTCTTCTCAGGCAGCCTACACTATTGACCTGTTAGCAGTCTGGGGCAGTCCAGGGTGTGTGTGTGTGTGTGTGTGTGTGTGTGTGTGTGTGTGTGTGTACATGTGCGTGGCTACTTGTCTGTCTGTGTGTTGTATGAATTTGTATTCATTCACATTGTATTATATGTGCATTATGCATTATTTGTGTGAGTGCAAGTGCATGTATGTGTGTGTGTGTGTGTGTGTGTGTGTGTGTGTGTGTGTGTGTGTGTGTGTGTGTGTGTGGGAAGGAGCGAGGGGGCATAGACAGAGAAAGAGAGAGAGAGGGAGGGAGGAAGAGGGGGTGTAGAGAGAGAAAGAGCAAGAATGGGAGGGAGAAAGAGAAATCGATAGAGAGCGGAGGGAGGGAAAGAGGGAAGGAGAGAGAGGGAGGGAAAGAGGGAAGGGGAGAGAGGGAGGGAAAGAGGGAAGGAGAGAGAGAAGGAGAGAGAGGGAGGGAAAGAGGGAAGAGAGAGAGGGAGGGAAAGAGGGAAGAGAGAGAGGGAGGGAAAGAGGGAAGGAGAGAGAGGGAGGGAAAGAGGGAAGGGGGAGTTTTTCTGAGGGAAAGGGAGGATAAAGTGGATAAAGTGGGGTGGGGGTTCAGAATCAGATTACCACGCCTGAACCCCCAAGAGGGCTGCTGGAGAGGGGGGGGACCCCAACACCCTGCCTCTGGCGCTGAGCGCAGCTATGACACACACACACACACACACACACACACACACACACACACACACACACACACACACACACACACACACACACACACACACACACACACACACACATGTGTGCGCACACAGACACAGACAGACACACACAGACTCTCTCACATACGTTACACACACACCTACAAAGACAGATTCTCACACACACGCCCTACTCAAACTGTTTGACAAGCAATTTTTGCAGGCCGTCCCCAGGAAAACACAAAAGAACAGCAGAACATCTCACTGCTGCACTTCCAGATGTGGCCTGGGCTCACACAACACAGCACGCATGTGTGAGGAAGGGCCTGCCCAGTCACACTGGAGTGGAGAAAACACACACACACACACACACACACACACACACACACACACACACACACACACACACAGGTTTCCTATACCTCATTAATTTCTCAGTGTATACCTATGTTTCAGTCCCTGTGTATTCATGTGTGTGTGTGTGTGTGTGTGTGTGTGTGTGTGTGTGTGTGTTAACATATGCACATTCATGTTCATAGTAATTTGTGTGGGTACCTGTGGATGTGCATTTTTCTGTCTGTGTCCCATACATACAGATGTTTTCATCTCTTCCCCTCCTCCCTCTCTCTCTTTCTCTCTCCCTCCCTCTTCTCTCTTTCTCTCTCTCTCTCTCCCTCCCTTCTCTCTCTCTTTCTTTCTCTCTCTTCTTCTTCTCTCTCACTCTCTCTCTCCCTCTCTCCTTCCCTCTCTCCCTCTCCCTCTCTCTCTCTCTCTCTCTCTCTCTCTCTCTCTATCTCTTCCCCTTCTCTCAGAGGAATGGTGGGCCCTCGTAATGCTGACTCACTCCGGCTGCTCCACTCTCACGTGTCGCTGTGGCGGACGCCCCCCAAAACAAGTCTCTGCTAATGCCTGTGCGTGCTGCCCTGCTCCCTCCCTGGGCACCCAGCTATGCGCACAATATCAGCAGGGCACGGACCAGAGGCTGGGTGGACACACACACACACACACACCTTCCTGTTCACCAGGTGCATCTTCAAAGCAGCGGCATGTCCTGTCCGGCTTATCAAGTCCTTCTCAGTCCTGGACGCGGTGAGGGGGGAGTGTGGGGGTGT
>NC_063192.1:22643631-22651131 GCF_017589495.1 Alosa alosa | reverse complement strand
TATGAACTCAATTGTGGTTGAGCGCCACATTTCTAAAAAGTACCCAATTATGCATTGTTGATAGTGAAACAAATATTTAGTTAGTATCTCTGTAAATAATGTCAGTAAAAAGTGTGAGAAGTATGCATACATGTCTTTATAAACTGTGTGTTTCTACAGTGCATGAACAGACCACAACACAGACATATTGAGTTTCCAGGGTACAGAAAGGGGAAATTGGTGTGTGGGTGTGTGTGGTGGGGGGGGGGGTATGAATCAAAATGCAGTTTAATATTAAGCCCCTGAGTAAAGCAAACACACAGGCAGGCATCAGGGTGAGGAATCTCTGCGCGACCCCCACCCTCACACACACACACACTGGGCCCCCAGGCTCTTCACTGATGTCAGGCCCCGCTCACACATCCCTGTTAATACATCCCTTCCTCTCCCTCCCTCCCTCCCACCCTCCATCTCTCTGTCTCTTTCCATCCTTTCCCTCCCTCTATTCCTCCCTCAATCTCTCTCCCTTTATCCCTCTCTTCCTCCCTCTCTCTCTCCCTCCTTCTGTCCCTCCCTCTCAGTCTATTCTGATCACTCCCTTTGTCAGCTGGAAGTCATCTTTGGCTTTGGTGTGAGTTGACTGAGGGCAGGAACCACCCAAAAACACGTTCATTCTGCATGCACATACACACACACTCACACACACACACACCACACACTTACACCCAAACTCTCTCTCTCTCTCTCTCTCTCTCTCTCTCTCTCTCTCTCTCTCTCTCTCTCACACACACACACACACACACACACACACATACACACACACCTGTACACACACACGGACACAAGGGCATTCTCCAACAATGCAGCTGCCTGTGCACATACACACACAAATACACACACACACACACACACACACACACACACACACACACACACACACACACACACACACACACACACACACACACACACACACACACACACACACACACACACACACACACACACTTGAAAGTTAACTGTTCCTTCGGCATCACTGTTTGTATCATAAAGCAACACAATTAAATATTTATCCCACAGGCGATTTAGGTGGGCTGCCTGCTCCTTGCTTGTGTCCTGCATTTATGGTCACCATGCACCGGAGCACAATCCCCAGAGAGCTGGCAGCCTACGAAAAATGTTTTGATAAACATTCCACCCAATGTGTTTGCAATCAAGAGTCTTTCATTTTCAAAAAGGAGTTGACGCACACAAAGGAATCCATCATTTGACATGTCTAGTCTTTGTGCCTCTGCTTTAGGACGGACCGCATGGTCAGGGCATTTTAGATCTGCATCTGAAGTCCATTGTTGTTGCATAGTAAAGAAAATAAATGTGCTGTGTTTCTTGCATCCCTACTCAATTAACTATGCAGAAAGACAGAAATGCAGCGTAATATATATGCCAAGCTCACATGCATTTAGCGAGCACCGCTCAACTGTTCCTGAGACAAGGAGTGTGTGTTTGTTTGCTTCCTTGTTGATGTGGCTGACTCTAACTCTGTATGTCTCCCTTGCTGTGTCTGTAGCTTACCGTGCTGAAGTCTGAGCCGGTGGCGAAGCACGGCTCTGCTGTGCTGGTCTCCATCCTGGTCACTGGCCTCCTGTTGGCCGCCGGGCTCATTGGAGGCTACCTCTGGTTGAACAACCGCAAAGGCAACGGGAAGGGCATGAGGCTGGTAAGAGAACAGGGCCAAACAATCTTAATATGCTTATCTGGGTTTTCAAATGGTGACGGTAAAATAATAATAATAATAATAATAATAATAATAATAATAATAATAATTGTAATAATAATAATAATAATAAGCTACGCCAACATGCATTCTTAAAACGAATGTGTTAGAAACAACATAAATTGTGTTGACCCCATCTGGACATAGTGATGTGTTAAAACAACACAAGTTTTGTCATTTTTTCAAACCTTTAGTGCTGGCTCATTTGAGTCTTCATTGGTGTATGGGCATGTTTGCTGTTGCTGTTCAACTAAAATACTCACTTGTACACTGTTAAAATCTCATCATTGTATGGTTTAGGAGTACTGAATCCACACAGCATGATTTTGACTTTTTTGAAAAGCTTTTTACCAGCTTTTTAAACTGTATACTAATAGAGATCCTTATCTTTGTGCTTTTCAACCACAAGAGACCAAACACCACTTTAGGCTAATTCACCGTCATTTGAAATAGATTTACGGATTCTGAAATCCTCATGGCAGAACAGCTATTTCCCCCAACTCCCTCCACTCCTTCTTACATTCGTCCAAAAGTCTGGGTGGGCATCGCCAGGCCTGCCCTGCCAAGCTCCTAAGCACATCCGAGTGCTTTCAATCGCACACCTCACTCCAAACACCTTGGCAGCCCAGCGCCAACCAGCCCACCTTGTTTGTTTTGGAATCGGTCGATGGCACCTCATTATGTGGCCACAATAATTATTAGGCAGAGATTGGCAGTATATCTGAAGAAAAGTCCTTCATTTTGTCTTTGGCTGCACACAAAACACACATGCTTGCACACACACACACACACACACACACACACACACACACACACACACACACACACACACATGCCGTGCATACACACACACACACACACACACACATCCGCGACAACACACACACACACACACACACACACACACACACACACACACACACACACACACATCAGAGCACATATGTACACACACACACACGCCCATGCCCTGAGCCTGCCGGCTTCTCTGAGAGGCACACCCACACACACCCACACACACACACACAGCAGTTGGATTCTTGCGTGCTTCCCTCACTTTACCAAGTAGAAGCAGCTGTTTCTCAGGCCTGCCCACTTGATGTCATCTACACAAGACCCTGCTGCATTGCGCTGTGCTGTGCTGCACTGTGCTACACTGGGCTGTGCTGGGCTGGGCTAGGCTGGGCTATGCTGGGCTGTGCTGGGCTGGGCTGTGCTGTGCTTTGCTGGGCTGGGCTAGGCTGGGCTGGGATGGGCTGGGATGGGCTATGCTGTGCTGGGCTGTGCTGGGCTGGGCTAGGCTGGGCTGGGATGGGCTATGCTGTGCTGTGCTGTGCTGTGCTGTGCTGTGCTGTGCTGTGCTGTGCTGGGCTGGGCTGGGCTAGGCTGGGCTGGGATGGGCTATGCTGTGCTGGGCTGTGCTGGGCTGTGCTGTGCTGTGCTGGGCTGGGCTAGGCTGGGCTGGGATGGGCTATGCTGTGCTGGGCTGTGCTGGGTTGGGCTGGGCTGGGTTGGGTTGGGTTGGGTTGGGTTGGGTTGGGTTCTCTCCCTCTCTCCCTCCAGTGCAGCTCAGCCAGGCTCAGGGCTCCTCTCACAGAGACGCACAAACACAAACACCCCTACACATCCGCACACAAAAGCATCCGCATACAGAGCGCAGTCCCACCCACACAAGGCATCATGTTGCATGTTTGGTATTGCTGCTTCTTTATCAGAACCATTGGCATGCTATTCTGAAGGAAGTTTTAACAGCTACTCACAAAGTGCACTATGTGTTTGATCTCTGTGTTTCAGGTGTTTTTAATGTATTTGCTTACATTTCCCAGTGTTGGAAGATGTAAACAAATACAGTAAAACAGCTGAAAATGAGAAACAACGTGTGTGGAATGCACATGAGACACAAAGGTGTATAAATATTGAAATCTTTCATATTTGATAGCTTTTCCCCAAAGTTAAATATTTGGTGCTAAACATTAAAAGAAAAACACCTTTGGTGTGCGTGGTAGGCTGAGCACGTCTGGAAGTATTTATTCCGACTGTAGATTTACTTGCTTTGTTGGTTGCAATGCAATTTCCCATTGCCAACCAACTAAGTTGCTAACAGGTTAGCAACTATGGTTTTGGGAAACGCACCCCAGGTTTTCAAGTATACAGTGTTGCAAGATAGTACATACCAAAGTTCTCCCTAGTGAAAAGTATATTCTGTTAAATAATTGCCTGCGTTGACGTACACATTATCTGAGTGCTAACATGGCTGCTTCCCCATCATCCTCCAGGCTGAGGACTCTTACCCAGTAGATGAGGAGAACCAGGGCAACACTCTGGTGTCTGTGGCCCCCCTCAACCCCCCTGAGCCCCAGGAGAAGCCCAGCATCAACGGGGAGTCCCCTGATGGAGTGAAGACCCAGGCCCCCGCAGCCACCAACGGACACTCCACTGCCAAGACCCCCGTGGCTGATACTGAGCTGTGAGGGCGAGGGAGGGACATCCACCCCACCCACCCCGGCCCGCCCCACCACCACCGCGCCCCACCTCACCCTTCACACCTACTCCCCACCGCCCAAACAGCCAGCCAGATCCCCAAGCCGGAATGAAGCCTGATCTGCACAGGAATCAGCTGCTATCTGGGCACACACACACACACACACACACACACACACACACACACACACACACACACATTGAAATTGAACACAATTGAACACACACACACACACACACACACACACACACACACACCTTTCTACAAACTCCTCTTTCTCCCCAGTGACTTATGATTCTATCCACAAGCAAGCCCTATAAGCTGCGTAACAGTATTGATGATGAGAATGACAACCTAATGGTGGTTCAATAAGAATTATACATTTGATTATGAATAGGTAGTTGTATGTTCACCACAGAAGTCTTTGATGTGAATGACACCTGACTGGCAGGTCAATGAGATCATGATGAATTGTGTAGCGGTACATTAGCTACTTTATCTCTGCTAGCCAGGTATGGATGAAATGGTAAACCAAATGACAATGATGGCAACGGTGGTGTTGGTCAAGGTGATGATATTAGTAATGCGTTTTGTAGGCAGAGGTTGTAGAGGTTGACCTCTGGCTGGCTGGTTGGCATTAGAAGTCTGGTCAGCATCTGAACAGGAGGGGAGGAGGCTTTCCATACTTCACCACTGGCCTCGGTGACTGCAGCCGACCATCCGAAAACCCTGTGCCTTTTCCAGCGTATTTCAAAAGCCTCCTACACGCACACACACACACACACACACACACACACACACACACACACACCTCCCAAAGGGGTTTGTACATGCCACCCAAACAGGCGAGGCTGCTGGGTTAGTGACCCAAGTAGTTAAGAATTACACCTTCACATCTGTTTACAAACAACCCTGAACGAAATCAACGGGAGAAATGTGTTTATTCGGGTGTTCTGACTGAGTGGTCGAGTTTGAATGTTTGAATGTGTTTGCGAATGTGGGTCTTTGGTTAGCGAATACCTTTATGTCCCATGTTTTGAAATACTGCGTGCTTGTATTGAAGCTAGTATATGCTTTGTTCATGTGTGTGTGTGTGTTGTTTGCTTGTGTGCTTGTGTGTGTGTGTGGGGTTGGGGGATGGGGGGTAGACCTGTCAGTGGCTGACAGGCTCTGTGTGTGTCATGTCGTGGTGCACAAGTCTTGCGTAACTGTTTATCTCAGCAAAGGACAAAGTGATGACTCGGAGGAGTGGAGCCGATCAGAGCGGGGCTCCTCTGTGACGTCTATAGGGCTTAATGGTAATATCACAGACTTTCTGCTCAAGTTGTACGTTAAGAACCTCCAGTTCATTACTGCAAGCAGCCAGGATTGTTCCATCCGGGCAGCACAAGCAAACATCATAGGCAATCTCAATGTGTTACTGAAAACTGATTTTTTTGGAGTGTGTATTTGTACAGCTTTGTAATTCAGTATTATGCCTTCAATTTTTGAAAAAGTACCATTGTAATAGAGTAGTTATATGCATAGTCGTAATTGTTGTTAACTTTTTTTTGTTTCCGCTTGTTTGTGTTTTGTATTCTTTTTTTCCTTCTTTGCTCATACCTTCTACTGTACATCAGCATTAAGCCAAAGAAAAACACTGATTGTGTGTGTGTGTGTGTGTGTGTGAGAGAGACAGAGAGAGAGAGAGTGAGAGAGAGAGCATGAGAGACAGAGACAAATTGTGTAAGAGTGTGTAAGTGTGAGAGACAGCCACAGATAAAGTGTCTGAGAGAGTGTGTGTGTGTGAGAGAGAGAGTGTGTTTCCTTGAGTGATGTGCTGTTGCCCATGATCATGTAGTGGTCATCTTTGTGCCTTTCTATTTGTATAGGCCTGATAATGTACAGTTTTTTAATACAAAATATTTGGCATGTTTTTTATTAGAATTATTTCACCCCTTAATTGTTCAATCAACATAACTGAATGAACAACATCAAAATAAAAACAAACAAAAGTATTAAGTCTGTTAATGGAAGCAAGGCCACTTCTGCCAAGGGCAGCATTGTCCTGTTGTCTGTACAGTTTTATAACCTGTCACTATGACGACAGCATGCATTTTAGTAATTTTCCATTGCAAACCATAAAACCATAATTCTAGTTTAAATATTGTGACACTGACTCCACAAATTGCAAATCACACCATTATGATAGTTAAGAAATGTTTTCTATGTGAGTAATAGCTTAGTGAATACTGATGCTTAACTGATAATGTAAGAATTCTCATGATCAACAACACAAATGTCTGGTTTTTTTTTTTTTCATTCACTTTTATTTTTCAATTTAACATTCCCTAGCAATATTGTTTCATTTAAATATTCAGTTTCCCTTAACTGATGTTCAAGGACAGGAATAAAAGTTGAAAAAAAAAACGTTTTTTGACCTGTTTTGTGTATTTGATGTATTTAGCATGATATGCATTTAACTGTATTTTTAGAGTGATATGCGTAAACAGTATACAGAAAAGATATAACATAAACAGTATACAGTATACAAAAAAGATAGACCTACGCATGATATATATACATTCGTATAGATATGACATCCACTGAGATTGGGGAATTAGAGATTATTGTAATCTGTAAACCAACAGAGAGCAGTCTGCATGTCCTGTATGCGCTGAGCAAAACCTTGGGTGTGGCTCTTGGAGACAAAGGACTGCAAAATGTAGTTTGTCCGAATCCTATTTCAGCAAAACCTTTAAAGAAAGGAGTAGTGGGATAAATATGCCATAAACATAATGATAAAATATGCCATAATATGAATATGCAAAAAGGCTCAAAAAGCCCACTAAATTCGGAGAGCGTCTCTCGCTGACCACATCAGAGAGGGGCAGTGTAGACATCTGCTTTACATAAACAATAGTGATGACCTCACATAGGACATCTGTAAGTCATACTGGTTGGGTGGGTCCAAAAGTGTTCTTCATCTAGGCGGAGTTCACAGTTCAGAAGCAGCTCAAGAACGCATGCCATGATTCACTATGTTTGCAAAAAAAAATCTTTCATTCTGAAATCTACAAAAACTACAAACCCAGATCATTCACAGCCATGGAATCACATTGTAAAGTTGTAAGGGTTGTCATATGTCGCTGTAATTTAACTGATTTACTACACATCTGATTACAACAGCTGTGGAAATAACTTATAACAATCCATATTTAAATAGGGTATAAAATTGATTTTTGAAACGTGGGATTTGATGTAGTTAATTGGCTTAACCAATCCC
>NC_063192.1:22526131-22638631 GCF_017589495.1 Alosa alosa | reverse complement strand
ATTATGTCAATCTTTAGATTCACAAAGTCTCCAGTCATTTAATGTCTGCTAGAGTTGACTGTAGCTCGGAATGCAATCGGTTGTCATAATAGGTCATAAATTATCCTATATGTCATAAATTATCCTAAAATCCAGCGATAAAACAAAGCATGAACTGATGAGCGTCTGTCTGCCCTATATGTAGGCTATATCCTCTGATTGTAATGCTTACAGATATATAGGCGATATTTGTAACATTTATTTTGTATTTGGCCTTATATAAAATCATCTAGGCCTATTGAACAATTTAAACACATTGTGAACCTAAAGTTGGAGACAAGCATATAGACATTGTTGCAAATTTAACCGGATTAGCCTACTCTGGAATGGCTAACTGTACAGGGGAATGCTTTACACCTTTGTGTTCGGTAAGGTCTGCTGTTTATTCTGATATATGGTTTGTCATGTGTTGAGGAAAAGTTCGCGAAGTATTCCACCAAGATGAATGGGTAGGGAGACGGACGCAGAAAATATGATTAAATTAAAGTTACTTTTCTCGCGAACCGTTTATCATAACAACTAACCACTAACATTGTTTAAAATCTGAGAAAAAGCTCTTTCGTGTGATAGCCTACATGTGATGTCTGTGATGAATAGGCCTAGTTCAACAAATTTGGTTGGGACAGAAATACCTTTACAGAGCAAGCAGCTCTGGCCATATCGGCTCTTGCTCACATGATGTGCTTTAAATGCATTATCGCTTCACTACGCGAACAAGAAAAAAAAGAAAAAAGAAACCAATGAGCTTATGTCGCGTTTCCCTATAGGCCTAGGCCTAGAGAAAAGACAGGTATGGTAACCTAACAATTAGGATTTGCTTTGCCTACACAGCTGTTTGGTTGTCCATACATGTTTGGAGACGATCCATACTTGCATTAACTGAATCTTATCAACCCGAACTGCGATGTTCCAAACAGAGTGACTGTAGGATGCAATGCCTAATAATCTCACTGCCTTCGGTATAACTGCTAACAGTGCGCCTATTGTTAAACACCTGAAAAATATTAAGCTGCTGTTTTCTTTTTATGATGAGCACTGGGCCTACGCTTGAATGATTTATGACTAAATGTGACGTTGCGTTTTAAGCGCCAGAACTGCTTATCACGTTGTGTGACAAAGTTTACACCAATCATCATCTTCTAATGTATCCTTATGTTGAGATGTCCATTCTCTTTGCCCTAGGGCTAGGCTATCATTTGTGCGCGAAGCATGTTTCAATTAAGACAGTACACAAGCTATTTTTATTGTTGTAATATTGAATGATTTCATGAATAAAGCGTTGAAAAATGGTATGCACAGTGCGTACAAGATTACGGCTGGCGGCCACCAAGGCCACAGTAGCCTGTGAACCTCTGATAGTCTGGACCAAACATTGAAAAAAGGCCTCAGAAAAGAGGCAGTAGGCATTTTTGAGGAAAAGTTGTTATACAACATTTTTAGATAGTTCAAAGGGTCCTTAATACAAATCCACCATATAACATTTTGTTTAGGTCCTAAGTTTCTCAGAATTTTCCTTTAAAAATGGATGCCTTGCTCTCAGGCGAGAAAATACTGGTAGATAGGGTAAAAATGTAAACCTTTATGGATCACCACAGAACTTTGCCAGTTTGTCACGTACATTAAGACAAGTATTTTTTTGTATTACAAGTTTTCGGAAATGTAATGTTTAAATATGCAAATGAGGCTTAATCTACTGAAATATGCGCTAATATGCACAAATTTCCAAACTTGACACGTACACATTGGATGAAGCATCAATTGCATTTTTGAGGAAAAAATGTTATACAGCATTTTTAGACAGTTCAAAGGGTCCTAAATACAAATCCACAGTATAACATTTTTTTTAGGTCCCCAGTTTCTCGGAATTTTCATTTAAAAATGGATGCCTTGCTCTCAGGCGAGAAAATACTGGTAGATAGGGAAAAAATGTAACTTCTATGTATCACCACAAAACTTTCCCAGTTGGTGTCTTACATTAAGACAAGTATTTTTTGTATTACAAGTTTTCTGAAATGTAATGTTTAAATATGCAAATGAGGCTTAATTTACTGAAATATGCGCTAATATGCACACATTTCCAAACTTAGGCTAGTACTACTATGATCGCATCAAAATGGCTAGTTTTAAAATACTAAGGTGGCTTGACACAACTTGACACTTTGCTTGTACTATTATCAGGCAGGCTTCCTACATATGAACTCGAGCATTGATAACATTGTTCGTTGCAAAGAATTTACTTTAAAGACGTTTTTGTTAGCACAGACCTACATCGCCTTGTCTTCCCGGTTGTTGCCACAGGTAAGTCCAGTGTTGTTATTTTAAAGGAAACCTCTTCTAGGCTACACAAACAATGTTCCCCAATGCTCGAAGTTCATGTGTAGAGACCCTGGTGATACTAATGAGCAAAGTTTCATGTTGTGTCGAGCCTTCTTAGTGTTTTAAAAATAATAGCGATTTTGATGCTATTATAGCAGTGCCCCTAGCTCCCATTCAAAAGCCAATAGTTTGGCCAGGGACCAGATGATAACTACATCCATAGTGAAAACGACAAAAAGACAGAATGAAACGGACAATGAAGATGCTTTTTGCTTGTAGTCTTGCAGAGGTTTGGCCTTTTCTCTGCCAACCTGTCCCAGACCCTGCAAAACATTGCAAACAAAGACTTGGCCAATGAGGATATTGAAAGCGAGCTGTTGACAGTACCACAGAAAGGTCAAAGTCAATTAGATACATTTGTTGTTGAGAGGCTGTTGCCATCTGGGGGGGGGGGGGGGGTGGAGTCTTAATCCAAAAACTGGAAAGGTGAAAACTGTCAAGGCAGTTCAAACATTCTGCAACGCCTCATTGCTGCATATGATGCAGGGCGCCCAGTCAATCTTGACAGCATTATGATGCATGAAATATTTGTTGTGCCCTTGTCTCTGGCAGATGTAAATGGACAGCTTCGTTCAGGTTCAAAGGCAGTGTTTACTAAGATTCTAGCTGCTGGCATTCCATGTCCCAACCACCTTGATAACAGAGACCTTCGGGATGAACCAATGCTCATCATTGATGGTCAAGCTCTGGTCATTGCCATTGGAAAGCCACAAGCAGCAAAGAGTTTTGGGGACCTTGCTGATGTTTTTGTGGAATCTGTTCTCAGAAGTGGAGCACAATTCCAGCGAATTGATGTTTTGTTTGATCGCTACCACACACATTCTATCAAAAGTGGAACACAAAAGCGCCGTGGAAGAGGCTTGGTGGCAATCAGAAGACCAATTGAGAGCAGAGATTTGCCTCTTCCTGCAAAGTGGGAGAACTTTATTGCTCATGCAGACAACAAGGCTGATCTTGCACACTATTTATCCCAACAGCTGATTGTTGGAGCTCCAGCAAATAAGATCATAGTTGCTGCAGGTGGCTTCAGTGATGAAGAGAGAGTTGAAGGGCTCTATTTTGCACACCAGCGCAATTGACTACTCACGCTTTTGTCTTTCCTATTTTGCAGTCAGCGCATTATTGGAATTTTCCCTCCACAGGTACATGTATACTTCATGGGCGTTTCAGCGAAAGGGGGCGGTTCCAAACCAAACGGTCCCTGTTGATATTTTGCAGTTTCAGAAAACAATTCTGCCACAGACCAGGAACCTCCTGGTCTAAAAGTCAGTGGCTAATTCAGATGCTATTTTAAGGGCATGCATGGCCACAGGCCTGCAGAAATGAATGCTATGCACACTGATCTACAGACACCCTGTGCACAGATGGAAACATTCAAAGCCTTGATAATATTTGTCCGTTTCCCGGCTTTGTTCGTGCATTGGTCAACTAAAAATGTAGTAGCCTATATAGTACATCTACATGCAATATCTTTACAACAACAATGCCTAATTACGACCTATTAATTTGGACAACTTTATACAGCCCTATAAAGGCTAAAGTTACCTTTAGTTTTGTTCCAATTTACCGTTGTGTATGGCTTTAAACATTGTGTGCGCTTTAACATCAGCCTATAAGCATTACTCCAGCTGCGCTAAGGTTTTGACAAGCACCACAAATTTGCCTATACCTTGTTGTAGCTCATCTGAAATAACTCCAAAAATTTGCTATGTTCCCTCCATCCTTCCGTTGTTTTCAAAAACGTTTTATATCCATGATGGCCTTGAAGTCTTGAGTTTGTGAATTCAACTATAGCAACTATAGCAACTATAGACAGTAAAAGAAAGCAGCAAGTAGCCTTCGCTACAATTTCTGTAGTTGCTGCGTCCAATTTATTGTTATTCTCTCTCCTGCTCAAACAAAAGTTGTGTGTGCATTAAGTTGATGATAACGTATTTACAAACTCTACTTTACATAAAATAAATATTTCAAATAGCCCACTGTCATGCAGTTAATGGGATACTGTGCGGAGTTGGAAAGTTAGGTCAACTTGGAAAGTGTTTCTAGTTGCCTGTTGGTAAGGTACAGCTGTAGCTTACACCTGCAGGAGCGCTTGCTTGGGCGTCTTGCGAACACATTTCCAAGAATCACGGATGTGTTGATGACATAAATTAGGAAATATCAGAGGACTTAATGAGACGAACTGCATGCCGATTCTATTTAACCCAAATGCCCCAGCAGCAGCACGGGAGAGGAGAGCTTATCTGACAGATCTGCATTGTCTATAGTGAGGTAATGTTAGATTACATTGCAAAAATATCACCATGCATTCATAAGCTCGTGATTCAGTGAGAGTGATCCCAAAACATCGCAAAGTGACATTTCTGTAGGCCTATTACATTTTGTCAAGAGGAAAAATCAATAGCAAACTGTTCACAACTGACTATAGCACTGTGAACCGTTCCTGGTTGCGGCTGGCAAATCCGCCATCATAATAGCAATCCGCTATGGAACAAGCGTGCCTGTTGTTAAAGGGAATGTGAGATGACGCTCTGATTGGTTTATTGCATGTTACGCCCAAACCACACCCATTAATAATGTAGCTGCTACAGACCACCCCATTTTAGATTTGCGTCGGGCGAAACAGTCAATATTCCACCGGTAAAATAGAGACAGTGCCCAAGATCCGCCCACAAAGCGATTTGCGCGAAGTCAATTGCGTTAAAGTGCAAGATATAGCCCGAAGCCTCTAATTCAACCTTTAACACTGACTGCTTGGAAGCCAAGCATGAAGAAGCAGACACAAGAATTGTTCTTCACTGCATTAGAAGCAACGCATCAAACATTGTTGTCTCAGCGAGAGACACCGACATCTTGGTACTGCCGATTGGCCATTTCCACATGATGTCATGCCAAAAGATCTGGATGAAGGCATGTACAGCAAAGGACAGAAAGTACATTCCAGTTCATGCCATAGTGGAACATTTGCAGATGGATCCACAGGTCCTCGATCTGCTTCCAGGTTTGACTGGAAGTGACTCAACTTCGTACATTGCTGGACGCACAAAAAAGTCATGTTGGGATGTATTTGTACAGCATCATCATCTGTTAAAGGGGCTTGGTGAAGGTCCTGATCTTAGTGAACTCACCAGTCAGAATGTAGAACGTTTTTTCTGCAAACTGTATGGAGCAATAAATGTTGACAACATCAATGACGTTCGAGTAAGCATGTTTGTGAAGGGCATGACAATAGAAAGACTGCCACCAACCAGAGATTCTCTCTACTTCCACATTCAGCGTTCTCACTTCCAGACTTTGGTCTGGCGGCAGGCCCACATGCAGCAGCCAATTCTGCCACCCCCTGAGACCATGGGATGGAAAATGAAGGAAAGTTCACTTGTTCCTTAACTCATGTCACTACCTCCGGTTCCGGATGCTTGTGAGGAGTTTATCTCCTGTGGTTGCACCAAAGAATGCAAGACAGCTAGATGCAGTTGTAAGCCTAACCCATGTACTGCTGCTTGCAAATGCAGAATGTCA
Organism: Alosa alosa; assembly: GCF_017589495.1. Lineage (NCBI taxonomy): Eukaryota > Metazoa > Chordata > Actinopteri > Clupeiformes > Clupeidae > Alosa > Alosa alosa. Next base: position 22,632,697 of record NC_063192.1, on the reverse strand, counting down.
TGTGATACTTGTATGAATCAATAATAAGTAAAAATAACATTTCAGAAAACTGAGTTTTACAGTGATATCTGTTTTTTTTTTGCCCCATTCATACGGTGGTGTTTTGAAAGTGTCAGAGACGCATATTGTTTCAGTACAAAATATTAAGAACTGGTACCCTAATGAATATGTTATATAGTGGATTTATATTTAGGAGAAATTGAACCTTCAAAATATCATGTATAACAACTTTTCCGTGTCAAATTTGGAAATGTGTGCATATTAGCGCATATTTCAGTAGATTAAGCCTCATTTGCATATTTAACCATTACAATTCAGAAAACTTGTAATACAAAAAATACTTGTCTTAATGTAAGTGACAAACTGGGAACGTTTTGTGGTGATACATAAAAGTTTAGAATTTTACCCTATCTACCAATATTTTTCTCACCTGAGTGCAAGGCATCTATTTTTGAATGAAAATTCCAAGAAACTGGGGACCTAAAAAAATTGTGTATGGTGGATTTGTATTAAGGACAATTTGAACTATCTAAAAATGCTGTATAACAACTTTTCCTCAAAAATGCCTAGTGTTACAGAATCCTGAAATCTGGTCCTGACTATGATTTTCAAAGGGGAATCACGACAACGGAGGGGGCAACTCTTCTCTTCTATTTCCCTTCCAAATGACTTTTTATTGTCTGAAGACATCGATCGCAAGAATCTAACATTCTAAGCAACAGCAAAGCAACTTCACTTGAGTGCAGTCGGTTCTCCCCCCATGGTTTTGGAAATCACATACCTGTCCTGCTGCATCTGAAGGCCCACGCTACAACTATCACTATACACGCCCCCTGTTGCACGTCACATTTTAATTTGCTAGCTGATCCTGCCTCCTGACTCCCCAAAATGCCGCATCATGTGAACAGATCAGCAGGCCGGCAAATTTTCACCTCGTTTTCAGACACGTTGCGGCAAAAAGACGTCTCCTCTTCCCACAAATTTAGCGTAATCTCTGTGTGAAAAGGCCTTCAGTTATCCCCTTCAAGAGTGAATCTATTTTCCCTTTATATCTTACAATCTGTTTCAGTGCAAGGCCTTACAGAATTATATGACAGAGATTTGGAATCTATGGGCATTTAGAAATGCCACTTATTTGTAATAAGTGGGCACAAAGCGTGACGAATCGGATCACTAACCAATTAATCTGCTGCAGCTCAACCTTGTTGCTGGAAGTTAGACTACAGGGACTATTTTCAGGTGCTGCATGATATCATTGTGCTGCTGTGCCCATGGTGTTCCTAGACTATTACGCTGGAATGAGAGTATAGTTCATGTCAAATCAGCCTAGAAAATCGCCACGTTTCATTTTCCGTTGGTTTATTACACTTTCTAACTTGAGATGAGACAAGTTTTAAATAGGAAAATTCCCGGAAATCTTAGTCATTTTAAACGTGATGCTAGCAGGCGAGAAGCTAATGGTCTAATCAGATTCAATGATCTATGCTAGGCTGGAGCTAAAACTGGTATCGCCAGACTCGGTGAACGGCTGGAATAATAGGAGAAAGGTAAAAATCAATTGTTTAACTCAAGGGGAGGTGGAAAATGAATGTAATTCCCCAAATAGTTAAATATCACTTTAATAATGCCTTTCTTTTTTTGACAAGGAAGATCATAGATTCGAAAAAAATAATAATAGGCATTACCATTTTGCTGGGGTGATGGTGTCAGGTGGGCCTTGACAATTCCCCAACTCCAAAGTGGGGAACGACAGAACAAGTTGAGAACCGCTGTTGTCGGCCATTGTCTCCAAATTCTGCCCTGCTAGTTTGTGCTGTGAGATGGAAAATCTCTTAATTGACTCTCAAAGAATAACCCGTTGAAGAGGCAGTAATGAAATCAGGACTCTGCCAGTGCCGACAAATTCATTCAGCAGGCAATTACTATTTGGCCACAACAAATAATAAGAGATTAAATTTCTTTTAAAGTTCTCATAGTGGGACTTTGCATGCGTGTGAGTCAATTCAGTGTGAATAATTGCTAACAGAGAGCATTTATAACATTTTGATTATTTACAAAGCATACCGCACATATTATTTTCTTCTTCCTTCATAACCCAGGAACATTGGCCCACAGCTCCCCTATGTTTATTTGCTCCTGACACTCACTAAATAGGATTGACTCCAGATCCATAACAGGCCTTGCACCTTGGACACGTCTGGCTCGGGGAGGGAATAACGAAGCTTTAGGCCATAAAGACACGTGTATGCAGAGAGGCAGAGATGCAATTAACAAGCCGGTCAGGCAGACAGGATCGATGGAGGCCTTGGAGTGATGGTGTGCCCGGGCCAGCTTATAACCACAAGGCAGCAGCTGCAGCACAGGAGCGATGATGGCAAAACACAGTGGCACAGGGCACAGTGGCACAGAGCCTCAACAGGCACCGCCATCAATGAAGCAGGACAGTCAACAAGTCTATCACATGTATGTAGGTGGCCTGTGTATCTATAGTGTGTGTGTGTGTGTGTGTGTGTGTGTGTGTGTGTGTGTGTGTGTGTGTGTGTGTGTGTGTGTGCATGATGAGAGAATGGAATGAGAATGAGAGAGACTTTAATCCGTCTCTGGGAGAGAACAAAAATGCATGTAATAAGTACAAAGTCAGTCAATATCAAAGACAGTTTACCTGAACAGACAAACAAGCAAACAAACAAAGTAAACAACAAACAAGCATAGGGCGATTCATCTGAAGTAAGTAACCAGGCTTTGATGGCCTGGCCTACTCTCCACATTAGAACTTCTCCTTCTTTTCTGCCTGTAGTACCCATCCTGGGCATTTAAACTAATGGACCCTAATATATCTCTGCCTCTGCTCTGCAGTTCATTTGTCCTGGATGTGTTGCCTAGGGCACAGATGTGAAGTATTGGAGTGGGAGCCGGCGAGGAATAAGAGTGTCTGCTTTGTGCCCACTAGTCAGCTGCCTGCTGTGGACAGTGTCCATCAGACTAAATACTGGCTGATATCTCAAACGTCATTATAACAATAATTTGCACTAGTCATAATGACGTTTGAGATATCTTCACCTTTCATTCTGCCTAGTCAAAACTGAATTAAAGATATCGGCAATTGCCATTTAAGATGTGTGACGAGTTGAATGTTGTTTTCAATGACGTGATGACAGATGTCTGTAATTCAGTTTTGCCTAGTCAAAACTAAATTATAGATATCCCTATCTGACGTTTCGACTAGTCACAATTACGTTACAGATATCTTGAATGACAATTCCAACTATCCACAATGTAATTGTGACTATCAGAAAGATGTTGTTGATATCTACAATGTTAATTCCAGATAGTCAAACTTAGCGGGTAAATGTTAAGATATCTTCAACTGGAGTTATGACTAATCAAATTGTAGATATCTCTAACTGGAATTACAGATATCTACAATTCAATTGCAGATATCCGTAATTCACATAGTGGATATCTGCAACTGAATTGTAGATATCCGTAATGATAAACCCCATAGAAATGAATGGGAAATGTGGCGTCATTTGTCCTAGGAAGAATGTCTTTGTGGATATCTGAAATGACAATTATGGATAGGAAGAATTCAATTGCGGATATCTAAAATGTTCGTTTTGACTAGGCAAAACTCAATTACAGATATCTGCAATACATATCCAGTCTAGCGGGTAAATGTTAAAATGGCTTGCCATAGGGCCCGTCTTGGTAGCTTCTTTCTGACTCCCGTGACGTGAACACTGGCTACCTGCAACTGCATGTTATCACTTCTGACACTATGGAGACATATTTCACGTCAACAATGGAGATGAAAACTAGCTTTCGGTTAACGGAGATGCAGATCATCTGCCTAATTAATTTCTTGGCGCAACAGGCCACATTATACGTTCATTTCAGCGAGATGAGTGAAATAAATGTTTTTTTTTTTAAGCTGCCATCGCCATAGGTTACTATTTGCTACGATATTCATCTGTTAGAAATAGAACAAGTTGCTATTTCCTTTTTTTTCGTGCAGTGGATTAGGCTATCAAATCACTCGTTTGAACAGTAACAGTAATCCACTTCATTCGTGGTTTTAAATATAGTTGTTTCTGGCCTATGAGGTTCAGTTTATTAGTTTCACTTGCGCAGACACGTAGGCCTACTAGGGGTGTAAAGATTAACCGATACGTATCGGTATCCGTTTTTAACGTGTAAGATACGGCTACATAGATACGTGAAGCCCCGTATCGGAAAAAAACTGAAATGAACCGGTCGTTATATCGATTTACTTGTTATGAATCGGTTAACAACGTTTTCTGCTCGCTCAGACTCTCATTTACGTTCCAAGCAGAGCGTTCGTCCCACTTCCGGTTTTAAAACTATGTGGTACGGAATTGTGGGTAATGCAGTTCGTTTTTGGTTACATTCATTGCCCAAAGTTGTCAAATGACCTCATTACCCATACATCTACTGCAACTTAAGCATGTGACAACTTGCACTCGGTCGGCTTTTGTTTTTTGAAATCCAGCTCGAAATTAAACACTTGTCTGTAGAGTAGCCTTACCTTTGATGAAGGCATTTCCTTAATGTTAAATAATAATTTGGCCCTAGCTGCTAAAAGATGCACAAATTATTAGCCAATGATTTTGTTAATGTTCACTCAGACTTGTGGCATTATAGGTTTCTGCATTAGGTCTACTGTTGGAACAAAATAAGCCCAGAGAGTTTATTGATTTGTAGGCCTATTTTATTCTTGTAGGGTAGGCTAGGCTATATGAGAAAAGGCCAAGAGTTTCTTAAGCACTTTTATTTTGGTATTGTCTTACCTCAACAAGGCTACAGCTCCATGAAAACAATCAGATATAACTCTATAAAATCTGTGAAAGATCTATAGTCTATAAAAATGTATTTTTATGTTGTATTTGGCTGCTGTGTTTGACTGAAATGTAGACTATTCTTTTTTCATTTCAATACAGTATATGAAACAAACCTTAGTTTAGATAATCATTTTCACACATTTTTTTTGCCCAATTGACAACCATGACCATGATAATTGATAATATAAAATTAATGTGCACCATGAGCAAATGATAAAAAATCTTTCAGAATGCTTTACATTCTTGAACTGCATCGAATCGTACTGAATCGTTTTTTATAAACATGTATCTTTTCTTGTATCGAATCGTGCCCATGTATCTAGATGCGAATCGTATCGTCTTTTACATGAGAGATTCACACCCCTTTGCATGTGAACATGATGTGACTTGCGATGTAGGCTATATGACACAAAGCAGTAGCCAACATTCCCTTGCAGTAAAATTAGCATTACAAATAATTTAGATATTAAAATCATATAGCAAATTATAGCCTAATGACATACTACAATTATAGCCATGATATATTACAAAAAAAAGTCGAGTACTCAACGAGTCCTCGCGAGTGCGAATGCACGAGTCCAAGTCCAAGGTCAAGTCATTCAGTGCTCAAGTCCAAGTGACTCCGAGTCTCGGACTCGAGTACTACAACACTGATGCACACACACACACACACACACACACAAACTTTCTCTCTCTCGCTTCTGTCAATGAATCTATTCTTCACTGCTAAATTTCTTGTTATGGAAGTGCAACCACACATTTAGGCTCCACTGAAGTACTAGTGGCAGCAAGTAAACATGAGATATGAAGTAACGCTGCATGACAGAGTTCAGTGTGTGTATGTGTGCATGTGTGTGTGTGTGCGTGTGTGTACGTAAGTGAATGGGTGTGTTAATGTGTGTGTATATGGGTGTGTGCATGCGTAAAAGAGTGGGTGTGCCAGCGTGAGTGTGCGTCTGAGAGAGGGAGAAAGACGCAGAAAGAGGAGGGAGGGGGGGGGTCCTCTCACTGAACGTGGGGTGTTGGTTTCTTTATTTTTTGTGTGTGAAGACATCTAGTTCCTCAGGGCTGTGGCATCCAGGGTGGGACACACATGGCGTTACGCTGTAGTGCAGTATAGTTCTCACCCTTGAAATAAAGTTATAGAGCACAAACACACACACACACAAACACACACAAACACAAACACAAACACGAACACACACACACACACACACACACACATGCATGCATACACATATGGGTGCACTCAGGTGGCCATACACACACCAAAATAAATCACACACCAAAATATTTTTGTCCATGTGCATATCTTTCACCAGCTGCTTGACATATTGGCCACATCCCGATTTGACGTGCGAAAAGAAGTTCAGCCTTCCACTGCAGCTGACATCACCGCTTAGAAAGGAGGGTGTGGCAGTAATAGCCATTGGTTACAAGAGCACCGACAGACACACACACACAATGTCAACACTAATATACACACAATCTGCTAAACGGTTCCATCGTCATGAGGTAGCCTGCCCTTAAACACCCAGCCAGAATGCCTTTCACTGAGTGTTAAATATGATAGGGGCAGTTTTATTAGCACCGCTGAAAGTTCTCACACACTGGGCGTTCGCTCCAGGCCCCACACGCAGCTGTGGTGCGATGCTGTCCATCCTCATATAGAAATGCCTTCGCCTTCACCTTACTCTGGAACTTGAATATACCCCACTCTGGAGTCTGGGACCTGGGTGGTTCTAGAACACAAGAGCAGTTCTGATCCAGCAGCCAGGCCTATTTAGTCAGTGATTCTTTAAACAACAAAGGCAAGAATGGAAAAACAAGGACCACTGGGGTCGCAATCCTTATTGTCTTTTTCACTACAGTATTGTTATTCATGTCAAGTGAAGTCATAACATTATCCATAATAATAACACGGTAACAATATTAGTATTATGTTTGTTGCGTAATTTTCTCCAGTGTAACTTGTTCTGACTTATCTATCACACTATTCCTTCCATGGAAAAAGAAGGTGAGAACTTTTCTTGAGAAGTCTTTTTTTCCCCCAATGAATCAATGTGCTGAAAGTTGTTTCTTTGTTTGTGTTCTTTTCTGAGCACCTGCCTAGAGACGGCATGTCCAATTTTGTATGTATCTTTGCAATCCTCAACTTTGCCATTATTAGCTATTTCTTCAGAACCAGTGTATTTCGAAATGTGCGATAGCGAAATCGTCCTGGTCGTAAAAAAAGACGCCTGTGGGTCTCATTAGAGGTGCATCCTATCCAGGAACGAGGGATTTTTGGGCTTCTACTGCACCCGGACCTCTGATGTCATCACACTAACACAGCCTAGCTCTGGCTTCCATGAGAACAGGGAGGAATTTGGAAAACATTGTCTTTCCACGGTGATGCAATGCGCTAAGGCTAGTTCATTTCCTACAGGCCGACAGCACTACGCCCTGCAGTCAGCTGGTAGATTTCGAAGATTTTATCCAGCATGCTGCTCACAAATCACATTATGTCACATTGGGTCATAATGTGAACGTTTTGTCTGTAGGCTAGTAATAGTCTGTGCATACTTATGAAAGTTTTTAGGCCTATCGCCAAGACTCAAATATAACTGTCCACAAATAGTCTTATAAGTGCTTTATAAGTAAGCGCTTTGTTGGTGCTCCTGAACAAAGCATGGCAAATTGCTTAAAGAAGGGTGCATGCCTGACTGATTTGTACAGTTAGGATTCAATTATAGGCTACTTTCGCATACTTTCACAAATGTAAAATTGTCTCAGTAATTCACAAAATGTTAAAAAAAAAAATACAAGATTTCAGCCTCTTTCTAGGCAAAAACAATTTTGTTGTGGGTGGCCAGACTGTACGCTTGGTCTCTTTCAACCTGGGGTGGGCCTCCTGCTCTGCAAAAAAGTTATCCTCCCGCCAAAAAAATCATGCGCCCTTTTCTGAGTTAATATCTCCCTCTGCTGGAGAGGGAAGTAAAAACAAACCTTATCTACTCAAACCTAATTCCCAACCCATCCAGAAGAGGCTGGATTTCGCTCATGGAATGTTTCTATCGCGCATCTCTAATTTCGTCTGAGGATAACAGCTATAGCCTACAAGTGAATAGCTTTGCAATTGGGAAAAAATGTGAATCTTAACCATATTTTCAAGAGAAATAAGTTACATAAGTCATTAAGTGTGACGGTTATTTTGGTATGATATGATGTGAGGTGATATGATGTGATAGCCTATGATGTGATACGATATGGTAATATAGAATAGCCCTTATGTAGTATCTGTTGTGTGCTAGGCCTACTTATGGTGATGGGTAGTGACTTTATCTGTAATAATTCCTTGAAAAACATCACATACAATCTTACATCATATCAATCAATATTATTACATTATTGTAAGATTGGTTCGAGCGGGGAAGGAATGGGATCTTTTTCAGTCCTCAATATGAAAGCACCGCATAGTATAACACAAGCACCTTGCGCTCAGACCACGCAGTATCCGTGTACTTGGAGCGCGCCTAATAATCAGGATGAGTAATAGCCCAAGGCCTCCATATTATAAAACATCCTCTGACCGAACTTGCAAGACAGTCTCTTTGGTAATGCAGGAATTCGTTAATCAAACCATTATTGATATGGTTGCCTATGGGAATTTCTATTAGACCCGTTTATGTGCATCAGAGAATTAGGCTATTTGCATACAGCAAAGACAGGAAAGAAATAAGAGCAGGTGAGAGGTGTAGTCAGATTGTAGTCAGCAAGACACAAACTAGATAGATAGATAGATAGATAGATAGATAGATACTTTATTGATCCCCAGGGGAAATTCAAGCTATCTAGCTAGGCTAGCATATGGGCTATGTTGGAATTATAAGGCTATATGAATTTGGAAAGGCTTAATTGATGTTTAATTGATTTGAATTGTCTTTGTTGTTATGTGCATGCAGAATATAATTTAAGTAGTGGGGTGGGTTGAGGTGGGGGTTAAGGGTCTTGTAGAGTCGTGGGTCTAGTGTCGTCCCTGGTCATCGTTACTATCGATATCCTTTTTACACTAAATTAGTTTAATTTAGTTTCCGCATATTAGTTTTCAATATGTCGATCTGATCATTTAGACCTTTGAAACGCAGATGTAGATGTTCCACATGTGACGGAATCAAATGTTTGTAAACATGCGTCAAACGCATGTGATTTTGGTGACGGGAAATTGCGTTTTGACGCATGGGCCAATGGGAAAACGGGGGTGTGTGAGGGGGCGGAGTTTGAATGTGGCGCTGTGGAAAATTCTCTACCTTCGTCTACAAGGTGCGTGATTGAGAGACCGAGACTGGGACATGGAAATCGGATGAAAGGCAAGTTTTGCCGCATACACCATGGCCACGGCAAAAGAACCATCAAAAACAACGGCGTTTGAGGCTGTTAAGGTGAGTACTGAACGTCTCCCCTCGGAGAGATGAGTTGAAAACACAACATCACTGACGTTAGAATAGTCTTATGTTGTGTTGTGTCCTATAGGAATGAAACAGTCCATTGCGGCGTCACAGGTTTTTGTAAACATTGCCGTTTCTTATGCCATTGCTAAACTTATTGTAAACCATGATTATTTTTGAAGTGTTTATATTTCGAAATGTCTAAATCTCATAAAGGAGTTGAAAAATGGAACTTTATTTATATCGAACTTTATGATAAACATGTGGCGTAATACGGGCTATTGAGCTGCGTAGTTTGCGCAGGCTATATTATCCCGTTTAGAAGGCCTTGGGATACTCTCTCTCTCTCTCTGTCTGTCTGTCTGTGTCTCTTTCTCACTGGGAAAAAACAATCAGATTGAGGTTGACGGGAAGGGGGAGGGTATGCAGCATGAGACGTAGGTGTACGCGGTGAAAACACGGCATGGCTGAAAGATGTTACGCAGTTCTTATTTACAATAGTCTCCCATCCCCGCCCATTCTGTGCGACTTAGCCACCTGAAACTGTAGCCTGGTGGAAATTGATGTCGTCGTTAAAACAAGATAGGCCCTATATAATGTCTTAAATTGTAGTCGGAGAACTGTTGTTCAAAGCGAAACGATCCAATCGGTAAGAATTATTTAGAGTATTGCCTAATAGGCTACCAGAGAATGTTTTCAATGTTTTCATAACATATTGTCCTGATTACTTAATTATCATCATAATGAATGTTTGCATTTGTGTGATAATGGTTTTGAATAGTCTTGTAGCCTACTTCAGTGTATAATAGGGTGTTGTAAGGATATGTATGTAGTGCGCACTTTTTATTTGGGATGTAAACAAAGCTAAACCGCAATACATTCATCTCAACGCGGAGTGGCGTTATTTCACCCTTTTTGTCATTTTATAATCCTTGTATTTTTCTTTTTTTTTTTTTTTTTATTTAGTCATACCTCATGGTTTATGAACGTTTTATTCAACACCGGATGTGTATTCACCTGGTAGATATAATGGATAGGCTATTCTTACATTTGTGCTGAAAGCTAACAATCGTTAGGTGGCCTTTTTCACATTTCACGATGCTGGCGTTCCTGTCTGCGTTCCGGAAAGAATACGACAGGTCGTGCTTGACGTCAGATTTGAGGCCCTTGGTTAAGTGGAAAGACCTGTCAACCATCCCAGGACATGTTTACCATGTCTCAGCTCCACAGTGATGGATCAAATGGATGCAAATTCACTTTGTTCCTAGTAAACAAAGCAAACTTTTGCAACATAGCAAACATTGCTGATCCAAGGCTGTTTTCTTTCTACAGGAAATGTCTCTATCATTATTTGGACTTGGTTTTAATGCATGCGATAGCTGAATAATAGTCAAAGATTATCTTTCAACAATATTCATCTCTCAGAACAAGGTGAGTAATGACAATCATACAACTCACAAACCGGTCTGGTCAGTCCCATTACCTAAATAATGACAATAATTGGGTTTTATGCAAAGTAATGGGATGGGATAGAAGTAAAATCTGGCAGAGTGACAGACAAGCCAAGGAGGTGATGTAACCCATGGCACTGGTCGTGAGGTAACTAAATATCTTGAATAAATAAGCAAACCTTTAATCCTGGGCCCTGGAGTGCTGCTAACTGACTTGTGCTTTTTTAGTTCCTCTGTGACGACAAGAAAGAAGAGTTTCTAGTGAGTGTGAGGTGAAGAGTTTCATAGAAGACCGTGTCAGGCAGAGGTCGCACAGCCACCAGAAGGTAAGTGCACAACACATACATGTAGCAAAGGCAAATAGCCAGTGAATGTTTGTTACATCCAAACATATTTAAGGATGTGTAATATTATGGAAATATTACGTAGGCTTATACTAAGTTGGATTGGTTCATACTTCTTAACTGGCCTCGTAGGATCTTCTGCTGTTTTAAATATTGTGTATTTTAAATATTGTGTATTAACCACACAATAGTACACACTGTTGTTAGATAATATAACTATAACTACTTTGACAACATAATCAGTGTTCTACAAAGACAAAAGTAGGAAACAAGAAACGTAGAATACGGAAGTCCTTATGTGTGGTGAACAAGCTTAACATAAAATCGAACAAGGAACCAAATTGATAGGTGACATGAAACTGATGATGTTCACCACATCCTGTCTGGGCTGTTGACATGTGCTTGCTACGGTAATCATGTGTTTTAGATCGTCCATACGTGGTGTGGAATGCAACAGAATATCACTGATATAATATAAAGGTGCAATGAATATTTTTTGTTGACAAAAAATATGAATACTTCTGGTTTTATAACAGAAGAGCATGATAAATAAACAGTGTTACCCAATATTACTGTACGGTTTACACACTGTTTTATGATGTTTTAACCTTTTCGATGTATTTGTTTCTATACTTGGGCCTTCTACATTGTATCAACATACAGAGAAGAGAGAAAATCAGTTGCCTACTCTTGTTCTTCAGATTAATATAATTCATATCTGGCTAGAGGCATCTCAAAAAAAAAAAAAAACACTGTACTCACCTTTAAATAAGTCTCTACTGTATATTGATCATAATCATATTTGTGTTTTTTGATTTTGAAATATGAATGTGAACTATTTATCTGTGCTCATGTAACCTTGAATTTTCAACATTATGGAAACAAACTGTCCTAGTCATCCTCCAACATGGGATTCATGAGATGATTTGTTGTTGCATCATCTCTGTCTGAACCACAAAGGCTAGGGTCACACTGCAAGTCTTAATGCTAAATTAGATTTTTTTGCGCAAATCCTATTTTTGGTGTGGCTGTTCACATTGTTTTTATTAAACATGGCCAATGCCAGGCTCTCAGTGTGAGTGGTAATAGTCCTGAACTGACCCACATGCACAAAATAACAACAAACAAGCATACACACAGCACGCAGCTAGCATAAAGAACTGACTGACTGCCTTTGTAGTTCTCTTCCTTTTCCACTGTGTGATGCCATAACCCACACCAGAGAGCATTCTCCCAACTCCGCTGCTGCTCCAGTGAAATGTTTGGAATAATTTCCGCCAGCACAGAATTCTGGCGAACGTTGATCAAGATTGACATAAAAGTCACAGAAATTCTAATATGACTGCTGCATTAAAAAAAATCAAACCTGTATGTTAATTAGGACCAAACATCAACTGACGATAGAATAGTCTATGTTGTGTTGTGTCCTATAGGAATGAAACAGTCCATTGCGGCATCACAGGTTTTTATAAACATTGCCGTTTCTTATGCCATCGCTAAACTTAATTAGGACCAAACATGGAGGTGGGCCAAATCAGAAAGGGAAAAGACAGATTTCATGTGTCACACTGTTTTGACAACATCAAACAGTTCACATCGTGTGAAAGAAATGGGATTTGGCCTGGTAGTGTGACCCTAATACACCTGAGCAGCCTGTTTCAAGTCTTCCCCCCTCACCGTCTTTATGTGTCATTGTTGTTGTTGTTGTGGGGGCTTGTTTGTGTGCTTTATTGGGAGAGACGTGTCATGTCAGGGTGGGAAGGTGGGTTGTGTTAGTGCGTCACACAGGCAGCATGGCGGCTCCAGCGTGTCGTGACACATGTGAGGGACGCCACAGGCTCCCGGTGCAGCTGGGGCTGGGCCTGGCCTGGGCTGGGCTGGGGCTGGGCGCTTGTGCTCTCCTGCGGGCGGGCAGATTAAGCTTTAGGAAGTAGAACGCGGCGGAGGGATGACACAGCTAAAATTAACCAGGCTGCCTGTTGAATGACGGCCATATAAATAGCTCGCACACGAGAAGGACCAACAAGGCACTCTCGTTCCCTCTCTCTCTCTCTTCCTCTCTCTCTCCCTTCCTCCCTCCCTCTCTCTCTCTCTCCCACACCCGCTCCCTCTCTCTCATGCGTCATTAGCGTGAGATTCTAGCATGTGCGAGAGCGACTTAATCGGGAATGCCGTCGAGGTAAACATGCCCCCATTCACCCACTGGAGAGTGAAGATATATTTACGTGGCAAAGAGCAGACTCCGTGACTCACATCCAGAAGGTTTTGGGGATTTAAGGCTCACGGACACAAGTACCTCTGTCCATGTCAACAACAGTGTTGTTATCCTCCAGGGCAATCCAACTGCTCCAAAACAGAAAAAAAAAGAAATCAGATCAGTGATAAATCTTCCCTTGAAAATCCTACTGCCTGAAGACAGACAAAAAAACAAAACAAAAATACCCCCAAGAAATCCCACTGTCTAAAACAAGTCACTGAGGAATTGCTTGTGCTGTTTGTGTGTGCAATAACTTCAGTTGTCCACGTTGTTGGAGGACCACACACCTGATTAGTGACCACCCTCCTGCCTAACGTGGCTCCAGAAACCTGCGCAGCTCTGTGAAACCTGGCGCCTTGATGATTCACTCCATGCTGTACCCTTTATGCAGAGTTGACAGAGTGCCCAGGGCTTGGCCCAGACTGCCGTGTTCTTCCCTAATGCCACCTGTGACCCATTAGCAAACATGCTTTGATGTGCCATATTCCATATGTTCCCCAGCAGGTGAAGGGAGACGGCCTTAGATGAAAGCTGAGTCTTTTATCAATAGACTTTCTTGGCTGAAAACCCAAGCTCCTACACACTTACCGTAAGCCCTTTGGATGGGCCAGACGGACCTCCGTGTTTGGTAGATCTCAGCTTGCTGCGGGGGAGCTGCTGAATCGTATTTTGATATCCAGGACCAGATACAAGGGCATACATCTGGAATGGGACTGCTTATGTACGGTGGTGAAAAGATATTTAGTTTAGTTTCATTCTAATGGATTCTTTTTTTTTTTTTTTCTCGCATCTGTTGTAATCTGAAAGGGTACCACTTGTATTGTATCATCCCTCATTCATTTTAGTTTTTAGTTTAAGATGTGGCTTTACAGCACAGATATGTTTTTTCTAAAGATGTTTGAGCAGAAGGAAGCCATGCAAAGTCTTCAGTGTCACCTTGCACTGTTTGGCTCCCCACGGTTTGTGCAGATCCAATTAGCCCTTCACATATTCACTCAATAGATTCCTATCATCAGGATTTCACCAAGCTACTTTGATATAGTCCAGGTTTAAGACCTGATGATCTGGAAGATAAATGCTAATTTCACACACTTCAACACTGAACTGTGATGGAAAACAAACAAACAAAGTGCCTCCCTTACCTTTGTCACTCTCTATGCTCCAGTAATGCTGACAGCAAAACAAGCCGTACATTAAGCCACATAGAGGCCTTGCCTGTGGTCTGCTCTAGTCTGATTTGTGGTCAGCGCGCAGGAACAAAGCATCCTCTTCAGCTCGGCCAATAAAGACGTCTTTCTGGTCATTTGGGATGTGCTCTGGTGTGGTGTGTTTGTGGGCTGGTGTGTTTCCCCGGCGGAGAGTGGAGTGGAATGGAGTCACAGCCTGGCAGCCTGCTGGTCCAGCCTGCCCGGCGATGAGGCTAGCAGCTGGTTGTCAGCTCCCTGCAGGCTCGGGCCATCCGCCCCACAGATGCGCTCCCAGAACAGGGGCTGTCACAGAGAGAGAGAGAGAGAGAGAATCCCACTGGAGAGAGCCACCGTCCAGTGCTGTATTCTCATCAGTGGCTAGGGACAGTCGTTGGCAGTGTGTGTGTGTGTGTGTGGGGTACAGACGGGGAGCTCCTGTTCTCCTTGAACTAATGATGCAACACTGTTGGTAACGAGTAGCTTTCTCCATTTATCATTAGCTGTCCCTCGTATGTATTCTCATGTGTCCATCGATTTTTCAAAAACACTGCGGATATCTGCCTCTTAAAGGCACAGTGCCGTTCATACGCGGAAGTGAAATAGTATCCTCCCCATTTCATTGTGACTGGTGGGTCTTGTTTGCATCATACTCCAAGTCTCGCTTTACGCTACGCAGCTGTAGCGAGTCTGAGTCTGGTCACAAAGCATTTCTCTTTTTTAGTGGGATAGATTCCTTCAGCATCGAGCTAATGGCTAAGTTGTACTTTTTGTTGTCATGTTTACTCCACCTACAACTGTCCCACTTCTGCTCCAGTAGTTAAATTAGGGTTCTAAGAGGCTTATGTGTCTGTGTGCTTTGTCATCTCCTTGCTGTCTATGACGCTCACTAACACATGACCCTACCACGTCATCTCATCTCATCTTGCCAAGGCTGGGTCAGATTTGAGAAAACAAGGCACCATGGGACTTGTAGTTTTGCCATTAGCTTGGAGAAACCCATGCATACAAAACAGCATAGATGGAATACAAATCTGATTCTGATTCAAACCATGACACGGACACATAGTATGGTGTATATAATGCCTTTTTGTGTTATTTAACAATCAAAGAATACTTTGACACTGAAAAAATGTGCCAAGGTTTCACTTCTTTCTCTGCAGTGTTTGACATTTTCAGTTTAACAGTTGAATGGATATATCTGTTCCATGCTCTTGTTTCTATGCAGAACTGATTCTGCTCCATTGCCTCTTCACACTGAAGCATATAGACTCTCCTTCTGTGTTTGATGTTATTATAAAGTATATGGTTCCGTTTTCCTATGAACGGCTAATGGATCCATTCATAATGAAATCAGATCTGTTTATTCAGTGCTGACATGAAACCGAAACAAAAGACTGGGAAAGATCTTGTGAGTCCATTTTCAGTCCAGAAATAATGGAAAATTACTTGCACAAGTATGTTGCCAAAAGTACTTAGCCATTTTAGATAAATTATTACTTAGAGGATTAGTTAATCATTGAAGTACACAGATAAAATATACTGAACAACTGTAGAGCTAAGTAAAGCTTAGAAATGTGATACCTTGGATTACATTACGTTTTTCACACTAAATCCTGTTTGACTGAAATGTTATTATTACATTTCCAGTAAATGTTTACAGAAAGCCATTCTTCATTCAGTGAGGAACAGTACAGACCTACTCAAAAAGATTATCCACTGATGAGGTGCTTGGCATCTTTAATCAAGTTTGCCCTGGAATCTTTGGATTTTATCATGTTTTGAAGGAAGGATCGTTTTTCACTTTAAAGAATGCGATAGTGCCTCATAAAGTTGACTGACCTACTTAATTTGTGAATGGGACTCAATTGTTGGCTGGACTACAATCTGAAAGTCAAAGGGGGCGTCAAATCAACCAAGTCATAATGTGTGTTTTACCATGTTATTCCTCTTGTCTGCATATATGTATGTGATACATTTGAAATGAATCGGTGACCCTTTGCCTCTTGCTGGAACCTCCTGCCTCCCCCATTCCTACCTCATGTTTAGACTACAGTCAGTTCACAGGGGTTTTGGTGACATAGGCACAGCACTCTGTCGTGGTTGCCGTGGTTACGGTGGCATGTGGGTAGGGGCAAAAACAGGAAGATGAAATCCATGACATAATCATGCCATGATGCCTTACGACGCCACAGTGCTCTTACCCTCTCCACCCTCCTGCCAGAGACTCGCGTGTCTCACCAGGATCAGTTTCAGCATCCGCCTCATCCCTGGGAGGGTAGAGAGAGAGAGAGAGGAGAGGAGGAAGGGGGGATTTGGGGGTTTTGACATCCTATAGAGCGGAGCTCCTCGAGATCGTGTGGGGCGCTGCAGCTTAGGCACCTCCGAGGACGCACAACAAATTCCTCCTCTGATTTCGGCTGAAGCCAGTCGATGTTCACGATCTCGCTAACGGAGGCGGGCTTTGTGTGTGTGTGTGTGTGTGTGTGCGCGCGTGTGTGTGTGTGTGTGTGTGTGTATTTCTAAAGGGCTGGAGGATGGGAAAAAAAGCGAGCAGCATCCCAGCTGTTACATAACCTCCCCCTGCGCAGCCTCGACATGTGCCTTTAAAATAAGAAAAAAAGGCTGGAAAAAAGAGAAAGAGAAATCAGGTGACCAGCCGGGCACAATCCGCTGGGCTCGCGGACACAGGAGACTGTCTTCACTCACAGCCAAACTGCAGAGAAGCAGGGACTGCACAGGAGGGCTCCAGTTTAGCCACTCTGTGTGTGTGTGTGTGGTGTGTGGGGGGGGGTGCTGTTGAGGCCAGAGACCCAATTAAAGACGGGCACATATGGGAGAAAGAGAGAGCAGAGAGAGGAGGGGCACAGAAAGGACAGTAAGAGGAAGGTGGCTGTATCTCTTTAATAGCGATCTCTCCCTCTCTCTCTCTTTCTCTCCTCTCTCTGGATCATTATTGAGAAGCAGGCAGTGCTCGTTTTACCCCCTCTGAGCTGTCGCTGTCGCTGTCGCTGTTGGTTCCAGTTCCGCCGCCGCCGTGCTGCCTGCCGCCGGCTCCAAGAAGCTTTCCAAGAGGCTACGCACTCATGTAGCGACAGCAGTGAGCAAAAAGAGTGAGAGAGAAAAAAAGAAAAGTCCAGAGAATTAAATGCTGCGTCACACTGAGGTAGAGAGAGAGAGAGGGGGAGGGAGGCAGGGAGGGCAAGAAAGAGAGGGAGGGAGGGAGAGAGATTTGTGCATAGTGTGTATTTGTGTCTGCTGCTGTTTGTGTGATAGGGTGGGGGGCCGTTGTGGTGGGGGGGTGGGTTGGGGTGGAGGGTGTTTTGGGGAGGGCAGATCTATTTGTGTGTATGTGTGTCAGTAAGAACGAGTCGTCTGAAAAGGCAATTCTGCTGTTGCAACAAGATGAAAATAGAGTGTGTGTGTGTGTGTGTGTGTGTGTGTGTGTGTGTGTGTGTGTGTGTGGCAGAGGTGGTGGTGGTGGTGGGGGGGGGGGTGGAGTGAGTGAAGGGAAGGGGTGGGAGAAGGAGAGTGAGCAGCTAGAGATTTTGGATTAGTTGCTACGTCACTTTTTCACGTCGAAGGGAAAACAGTATCAAGGAGAATAGCAGCCTCAATTCGACCGGGCTTTCAACCTGAGAGTGGACGTGAGTGCGACCTAGTCTCTCATCCTCTTCTCCTCTCATCCTTTCTTCCTCCTCCTCCTCCACCTCCTTTCTTCTCTTAAGGGCTTCTTTCCTTCTCGGTCTCTGCTGTCCATTCGAGCCGATAGTTTAGACATCGTAGTGCTCACTTCCAGTGTGGATGCTCAGAAGCTGACACACTTTCTCCGGGGTCTGAACCCACAATGTTTTGATGGTGCACTGACGTGCATGCGTACTTTGGGCAGACGTCGAGTGAGGAATGAGCTCTTGTTCTGGAATGTTCTTGATACCGAGGTGAAACGCATCTTGCCAGCACTTTCACAGGAGTTGTTTGCGCCTTTTTTGTTGTGTATCACTATAGCGATGAATGTACAGGTATGTACATATATCTGTAAAGACACACAGAGTATGTACGTATGTGCTTCTTGTCTGACCTGACTAGCCATAGCAGTGAGTGGGGAAGGTAACAGGTGATTCAGTACATGTACTGTACTACCACCCACATTGGTAAAGACAATCCAGACATAGACTGTGTCTCTTACTCTCTTCCTCCTACAACATGTCTGATCCGCCCAGCATCGGTCTGTTAATACCCCCTTAGTCTGTATCCTCTGCGTTTGGTGACATTTGTTGTGTTCTTCACTAGGTGTTCACCAAGGGGGCCATGAGAGGGTGTGAGAGAGAGGACATTTGGCAAGCCGTGTTTGTTGTTTGTTTATCAGAGGGCGCAACCAGAATTGGAACATGGGAGCTAATTTAGCTCTGGCCATGCTGGTCAGCGCGAGCACGAAGACGAGGCGAGAGCGTGCCTGTAATTGTGTCTGCGTTATCAGCAGTGGACGGCGTGGTGCTGGTGTTGCCGATCAGTTCCTTCTCCTGCGCACTAGTCCCAGGGCTTCCCGCAGGTGTGTGTGTGTGTGTGTGTGTGGGTGTGTGTGTGTGCGCGTGTGTGTGCGCGTGTGTGTTTGGAGTTGGTAGGTATAGAGATGATGACGCAGTCTTTTCTGCCATACTTTTGATCGGTGCTTTCTACTGTGTCATTCTGTCTCTCTCTCTCTCTCTCTCTCTCTCTCTCTCTCTCTCTCTCTCTTTCTCTTTCTCTCTATTTTTGTCTCTCTCAGTTTCCCTACATTCATTTCCCTTTAGAGACGAGGGTGTTGTCGACAATGAAGGGGACTCCGCTGAACAGAGACTAAATGTCATGGCTCCCGATCAGAGAAAGAGCGAGAAAGTGAGGGAGAGAGAGAGAGCGAGGGAGAAATTGTTTACCTTGCTCTCTTGGTGACTCTGCGTTGGCATGGGTCCAGTTCACATGCGCCAGACTTCCGAAAGCAGCAGCACAAGAGCTCTGAGTGACAGCCCAGCTCTCCTATCAGTCGCCCTGGCTTTGCAAACAACCACCAGCCATTGGCTGAGCACAGGCAAGCAGGTGGAGGGCTACAGCTGATTGGATGAGAGGTACTGTTGTCATGTTTGAGTGTTATGTGTTGTTTAGGGTTACGCAGACGTTTATATAAAGAACCCGATTTATCTTTTTTGTATTTTAATGTTGTAATGTTGCAGAAATGTTAAGTGTAGGTTATGAAAATTAATGTGAGGTTTCTTATATTCCGAGAAGCGCTGTGTTAAACTAGATTACTTGTTATTGGTGAATATTACCCTGCAGCCAGCGCCAATCCCCGTTCATCATGTCCTCCTGTAGAAAAATGAACACTCTCTCACACACACACACACACACTCTCTCTCTCTCTCTCTCACACACACACTGCAGAGATTCTGACACTCTGTGTTCCACAAGTCCTGTTTGTGTATAGCCTGATGCAGTCGGTCTGGGTGTGTTTTTTTTTTGCCATGCTTGTTTACCTCTGTCATCGCTAAGGCAGACTGACCACTCTGCTTCATTCCGGCGACATTTCACCATCCGTCTCGATCTCTCTTACGCCTGGTCAGTCTCTGCGATTCTCGCCTCCACAACAACTCCTGTGAGGAGCCAGGTTAAACTGTTTGTTGTTAATAATTGCTATTTCCTCTGCAGGATCCGCTACTAATCTAACACAGCTCATCTAAGCCGCAATCTGCTATTCGGCAGGTGGTTAATGAGTTTATATTCACAAGGGGATGAGTATTTCTTTTTTTTTTTTTGGTGGTGTGTGTGTGCGGAGGGGGGGAGTGGGGGGCGGGGGGTAGAAAGCCGCACCTGTATTAGTTTGAGATTTAACTGCCTGTCTGATCTAATCGCCCTCATATCCCTTTTGGAAACGTTTTGAGTATGGTTAACTTCTGGTAGGATGTTGTGTGATATTTGACCTCAACAACTAATCAAACCTCACCCCTCCCCTTCTATGTTCTTCAAGTGACATGTTGATTGGTTAGGACAGCTCTGTCCAAAAGAGACTTTTTTTTCCTATTTCAGGAGCTAGGACTGTGAACTCTAAATGAAAGTGGGGTCTACGAGGAGTCATTTGCTGAATTTGACGAAAAGGTATATTGCGTATTTTCTCTTGAATCATGGAGTGGACCTTTAAGGGGATGGGGCGCATGACTGTGCCATTCTGGGGGCTTTTGCTGTGGGTCAGGACGGACTGGCTGCGTGTCCCCAGAAGACGCTGGAGCATCTGGACAAGAGTAGATCTGCAGTGCAGCTGCTACTGCTGCTACTGTTTCAGTTCAGGGCAAAGAGCGGAGCTTTGGCTGCGACTCTGTGTGTGACCCATGACTCTCCTCGACTCGCTAGGAGGTCATTTCTTATTGATGAGGCTAGCAACAGGAGAGCACTTTGTGTGTGTGTGTGTCTGTGTGTCTGTGTGTGTTGTATGTGTACTTGAGTGATTGTATGTGCTTATGAGATATAATGTGTGTGTGTGTGTGTGTGTGTGTGTGTGTGTGTGTGTGTTTAGGTGTACATTGGGAATTGCAGACAGAAGCTGTTGATATATTCACATAACGTTGTAGGGCAACAGAGCACATGTGATTCACCTGGCAGTAGTGCTAGATATTAAAACAGAGAGTTTTTTGGATGCTGCACTTAGCATTAGCAATCTACTGCAAAAACTGTCATCATCATTGTTGACATTAGTTTACAACATTAACAAATATTGAAACAATAGAAGGAAATGACTGAGCCATGTTGCAGTTATCAGTTCTGGAGCTTTGGCATATTTATGGATTTCCATGACGTGGCTGGTACATGATGTCTTATTCTTCTGATCATATTTTTGTTGTGATGCTGTGCAGCACTGGATGAATTTGAATGGATTCTCTCTGCCTTTAATTTGTTATTCACTTTAAGATTCAACTTCAAAAAGCAAAGAAAAAATTGCATTAAGATGCTTCTCTGTCGTCCAAATTGTGGCCGTGGCCTGGTTGTTTCTCTCACCAGAGCATGGAAAAGAACACTGGCCCTTTAAATCTTTTATAAACATTACACAACAAGTGGAGGGGCAGGGAAGCAACAAACAAGAATGCAAAAAGTGAGAGCCTTGAGCCTGTAAAGGGAAATAAGATACCTCCAAACAGCAACTGTCACCAAGGGCCATCGCAGTTTAAAGAAAACAAAAACAACGACAGCGTAACAACATGTCACAAGTACCTGCTTTTGTGACTGTTTTATGGTTACCCTGTCTGTTAGATAAGGGCTGTACGTTGCTATGAGAGCTGCTCTGATTTCTCTGGAGGAGAATATCGGAGCAGGGAGACGGTATAGGGCACGGCACAGGGGAGGGGAGTGAAACTAGTTTGGTTGCAGCCGACCCCCAGTCTTAACTCTCATCTAATCCGTCGAAATACGCACAAGGAGCACTTAGGAGTGGCCTACTGCAGAGAGGAGAGGATTGAGGTGTGTTGGAAATCGGGGAGGAGAGTGTGGAAACGGACCCACAAACGTGCCAACAAGGGGAGAGATACAGAGGCCAGAGAGAGAGAGAGAGGGGAAAGAAAACAAGGGCACAACAGGCACGGTTTCGGCAGTCTAGGATTGGCGCATTGCTGGCATACGGGCACTCCCTGCCAGAATTCGCCACTTCCTCTAACTTCCTCCATTTCAGGGCGTTGGTTGTTGGCAGGGCAAGGCCAGGCAAGGTCCAGCGGTGTAAACAGTGGCGTGCAGGGGAGAGTGCATTGCTCTTAAAACAGCTTAGTTTAGTGCCCACTCACAAGTGCACCAGGTAAGCAAGAGGATTAGTGAAGACGCAGTTGCACGGAGACACTCCACTCCATGCTGAGTAGACACTGTTTGTTTGTCTCGCATACAGGGACCATTTCGTAGGTGTCAGGTTTTGTCTTAACCTATTATCTTCTAAACAAAATTTTTTGCCATTTTGGTTTTTGTTTATCTGTTTTCAGTGTTACGGTATCATCATAATTGCTAGTGTAAGTGTGTGTGTGGGGGGGTGGGGGTGGTGTAAAGGTACACATATTCGTACTTTACCGTTTAAGTACAGGGCATTGGGTTCAATACGGATGTGTACCGAATGCAGTAATCAACAGTAGGCTTTTTTGTGTGCATACCATGTTTCAAATTACAGTTCCCACACAAACATATTCGTGGCTGACCATATATCAGTTATATTATTTAACGGCAAAAAAACAATTGCCACCTTTTCAAAATACTATTCTTGCTTATGTGTTAGCTTTAAATTGCAATTAGCAATATTGTCAGTGAATGTTAGACTAGCAGTACTTTCAGAAGATTAACTGAATCGTAACTTCAATACCGAGGTACGTACCGAATCGAGATTTTTGTGTACTGTTACACCCCTAGTGTGTGTATTTGTGTTTGTCTGGAAACACAACTCTTGTCAAGAGGTGCATTCCCTAAAAGCATTGTTGAACAACTACCATAGTTAAGCGATAGACTATCACTTTGAACACCCTCTCTCCATATTTGACACAGTGGTTTATCAACACCGCTTTCAGGAAGTGCTACCTGGCCCAGGTGATTTGGGATTTAGCCAATGCCCTAGTGGATGCTCCTTTGCTGTCTCACTGTTTGTACTCAATGCTGTAGGTTGCTCATGTTTACAAGAAGGCCATGAATTGGTTGCTTGTAACAAAGCAAAGAAAGACAGCCCCACAATTCTATGGCTATTGCTATTTGTATAATTTCACAGATTCTCTAATAATCTAGCCTACTTTTAACAAGAGCAGATTGTTATTGATGTAATAACGTGTGTGGAATGGCACTCAGCATTTAGGTGAGCTGCCATTTGGTTTAGTGGAGGGTTTAGTGGTGGAAGTTCAATGTTGCTGGGCATGATGGCACTGGTGCGTCAGAGCATAGAGGAAAAGCATCTCTCATGGATCATATAACACTCACTCAACATGATAAGGAGATGGGCCGCACAGTGAGTTCACATTCTAAAACTGTATAAACAGGAACAGACTCACTAAAGCTCTGCTGTTTTTTTACAACAATATTGACCAGGTGTCATTATTGCTTTAGCCACACCGATCTAGTCAAAAAGCAATATAGGCACTTGAATTGATGATCCAATCAACTCTAAACACAGTAGTAGTAGGCATATGTTCCATCTACGAACATCAGAAGTGTGTCATATCAGTGTGTGCTTGTGTCTGTCTTGAGAAATCCTGTTAGGGTAGGCTGAAGAGAGAAGAGATTTACACGATTAAAGTGCCTTCTGCTGGACACTTTGTGTACCTCTTTTAGACTCCCCGAATGCATTTGCTGCTGAGATAATAATCGTACAGTAGGTGGTGAAAAGGACCTTTAAGGGTTGGGTTTCCAAACCAAGTTGGCGGCCTAGCTTTTTGTCTGTACTTCTCAGCCGGTTTGTGGGTTTTAAGTTTCTATACGCCAAGTTAAAGAGGAGCGGATTAAAAATGAAAGGGGTAACCTTTGGGTCAGTCAGACTACTCTGTCAGTACATGCAAACCATACTTGCAGGTGATCATTCCAGGAACTGAGGCTTGATGGAATGCAGGATACTCAGCAAAATGTTGAACTTGACGCAGCTTGTTTAGAGGAGAATCAGCATTTTTGTTGCAAATATGAATGTATTTTTCATAATCATTAGGCCTACCATTATATCTACCTTTCAAGTGTTTTTTTGTTATGAAATGATTGAACAACAAAACTTACAAAAATAGATCCTGTACATCTATCACATCATATACTATTTGGCCTAATTCTTCAATAGACCTCTGACTTTCAGCTACAAAAAAGCCTCAAAGCTGCCATATTTGCCCATGTAAGGAGATCCAGACCTCCTTATATGGGCAAAGATGGTAACCGGATCTCCTTATATGGGCAAGGATGGTACCCGGCTTTCCTTATATGGGCAAGGATGGTAGCTTTGGGGTTTTATGGGCACAGTATAACACAGTGCCACATGAGGTAATGTAGTCTACACATAGACAGTTCCAAGTGCATGAAGCTATGGGGGAGCATCACTGTGGCGGTAACAGTCAAACTACTGTCAGGACTGCTGGATAAGCATAGATACTGGAGCTAAGCCTTTAATGACCCAATTACATATCATGCTTCAGGGTCTTCCTCTTCTGTAACACCATGCATTCAGCAGGTGATGTGCCAGCTAGCTGGGCTGACTCAACACTGCCTGTCACCGTGTTGTGTGTGACCTGAAGTGGGGTCATGCCCCTGCGGCTTAAGCCTTTCAGGTAACACACTATTCACATAATGGAAATGTTCTTATCAATGTCATGTGATACTTAGTATGTCACACAGTGCAATAGTACATATATTGTATCACATGAGCAAAGCATGACCCCCATTAGTTGTAAAAGGATTGCAAATTATTTAGCGTCAGGTTTAAGTTTTTAAAATTGCACTTTATTGTCAGGACCTCTTAATTAACATGATGCATTTAGAAACATGAGTAAACAAGTAAAGCTGTTCAAAGTGTTATAATAGTTAAATGCCATTTCTGAAATCCTGCTCTCTCATGTCTGATATGATATATGATATGATTTTAATCATTTTTGGCAAGGTGTTTCTGTACTCCTCATGCTCTATTTTATTTTTGCCTTTGATTTCTAGGTCTCATAATGAATAGTTTATGGTCTTCATGCTCTAACGATTATACAGTAGTATTGTATGGTATTACAAAGTAATATATTATGCAGATGTTTTATTGCTTTGTATATTACAATACATACATACAATTTATATAGACATACAGACATAAATAGCTATGCAGGTACAGATAAGTGTTCCAGTGTATATCTGGTATCTCTATGTATATTGCCTTTCTGTGTTGTGGATTTACATGTCTGTAGCAACATGTATCTCCGTGTTCAGGGTCAGGGCTTCAATTTAAAAGATTTACACCTAAAGAAAAAAAACTGAAGTACTTCTTTCTCCAGTAGCAGAACAATGTTTTTACATTAAGAGTTGTTCATCATCTTTGAGAACTGCCTGTCCCCCTGTAAGTATTTGACACCATCTATCAGGGTCAGGACTCCATACTTTAGTGAGCACACCACTGAATCATAGAGCAACCTCATATTGCCTCCCTTCAAGGACTCCACATCAGGAAGTCACTGCATTGAATTGTATTGCAGCCTGCTTCATGCTTCTCCAGGAAGCTGGTCTCAGGTGGTGGCTTAGAGTTGATATCCATCTAGCACCATTTGAAATCAGTGTTCTTGGGGTAGGCCGAGCTTCTACGCAGCCCCCTCCGACAACTCTGAAACAGCTTCGACATAAATCAACAACCCAAGAACGATGGGTGAAGGATCCTCTGGACAGCCACGCGACTGCCTCGAGACCCTTGTCCTCTTAGCAAGGCTGACCGATTTCTTTTGGTGTTCAGAGTCTTTAGGGGTTTCTAGCACCATTTGAAATCGGTTACAATGAAGGACAGAAATCGGCTAGAAGAGGGAACACCGATCGCTTGGAGCTTTCTTTTCACACTGGAGAGATCAGTAGAATGTTTGGGCCATTACCAGATGTACATGCTTTGTGGTAAGTGTTTTCGGGGAATCTTGTGCACTTCTGAGCTCTCTAGCTCTAACCCAATCTCTTCCATCTGCCTTAAATGACTTGGCCTAATTATCATAAAAGCCCAACACTTGAAAATTCATCATTCATCACACATCACTGACCTGGACACTCAGACTTTGAAGCTCTTAGAGATGAAATGCTTCTAAGGTACATTTTGTAGATTTACAGACTGTTTCATTATGTATAGGAGTTTGTTGATTTTATGTAAGACTGAATGTTATTAAATCTAACTCATACACTATTGCATCTCTGGAGCAGAACTGTCCTTGTCCCTTGCTTTGGCCCTATGAAGCTAATGTATCTGCAATAAAGTCTGAATCGTTAACATTCTAACCTGCATTTGTTCCATTTATGAATATTCACAGTTAAAGTCAAAAATGAAATTTCTCTTTACAATACAGATTTATGAGACAACAAAAATTCAAACAACAAAAAATATTCTTCAATAAACTTCTATCTTGGCAAACTGCTGGTTTGGCATGTTTTTTAATGTACATACATTTGTTTATATTTTAAAATTTCCACTCATTGTAAAATACAGGACAGTTTTTATTATCCTATTCTGCTGCTGTGTTGTCTTCAGTAAGGCAGGGATCACATTGACCAGCAGCAATCAGCAGATTTGTTATTGTTCACTGTGGTACAGCAGCAGAATAATTGGAGCAGTTAGCGTCAAACTATTTGAGTGTTGAACTTTCAAAGCGAATGTGAGAGTAGACCATTCGAATAACATACTAACAAGATAGAACGTATTTTGAATGATTATGGTCTGAGCGTTGTGTTTCGCTTTACTGCTACTGCTTTGTTACTTCTAATGTGGTCTCTGCCTAATGAAGAAGAATGTAAACATGGGACCCAGTTCCTGACGCAGGTAAATGCAGACCAGGCTGTTCTGATAGACAACATTGAGTCTATTTCTATATCCCACTCAACACAGTTCAATTTTGAGAACATTGGGTACATATCAGAAACTCTGTACATCATTGCTGTAAAGCAGGGGTTTTCAAAATTATTGATACCCAGTGACCACCATTCTGACTAAAACCAACCTGAAGACCACGTTTGTGGTAAAATAAGAAGTGATTTCTACTTCACAATGTTATTGAATACATGGTCAGGACATGGCCATTCACAGACCACAGTGGGCCGTAGGTCTTGTTTGTAGAACTAATTTCTTCCGACACATATCAACTAATATTTCTCAACTTGCAGCACAAACTGCCGTTACTAGTTCTAAATGGTTCTATATCTCCCATTGTCAAGCGGGCGTATCCTAAGATTCTGATGAACTTTAGTTTTGAAACATAGCTATTTTACTTAGCCTGCTGTCATCCATCTAGCTAAAAGCCACCTCCGTCATGCTACAGTGTTGCCATGTTCTGAACGGCTGCATTTTACAGCTCGGATGCAACGTGACAGTTTGGCGAATTAATATACAAGTGTGATACGGCCAAAATTACGGATCTACTTCATAGGTGTGCAAATAACATACTGTAGCGATCTCACCCTCAGACAAGACCCACCCCTGGCCAGGACGGCCATCCACTGGAACAGGAAGACTCAGACACAATCAGACAACTAGGACAACTACATAGGGCAACACGGGGGTAGTCTCAGCCGCAAATGTAACACACAATAAGGGTTTACCACACACATCAACACGAGGATAAACACATGAAGTACAACCAAAGAGACTAACACGCTAACAAATACACAACATTCTAAACGTAACTACAACTATTATAACCGACATTACACCTTATAGCATTCACTCGCACTGCATTCTGGGAGACACTCATTCAACGTTAGACATGTACATCCACCAACGCTACATAACCCCCTCCCGAGCCATTGTCGTCCCCGGCAATGACAGCTCAGCTCACCACTTCGCCAAGGCCGGTGTCAGTCCCAGTGCTTAGTCCAAGTGACGGAAAGCCTCCGGCTGCAAATGGAGAGTCCAAAGGCGGCGGAGCTTCTCTGTAGACGTGGGATCCCCAGGCTGTCGGTGGCCCGGCTCTTGGCCACTACGACCCCAGGTGATCAGTCTTTGGAGCCGCTCCCGCAGAAAGGCCAGGCACTCTCCAACGATAACCCCTCCTGACTGGAAGGGCTCTTGGCTGCCTCTGTCACGTCAGTTCTCCCCCGAACAAGCACCAGTACCGGCCAGACGGGGGTCGTGGGTGTCGCTTTGGGCCCTCGGTCTCCCCGCGTGCAGCTGCGCTTACCTCAAACAGCAGCAAACAGTCCCACTGCAAGCGAACCCCTGGATACGCTGGAACCTCTGGACGCTCGTAGCCCCTTCTGGCTACTGTGACAGCTCGTGGCCGTTGCCACCTGTCCACAGTGTGCCGATCTCCAGGCGGTCAGCAGTCCACATCGAGGTCCCTCCTCGCGCTGCCCTCTTGTAGAACTTTTGTCGGCTGTCTCTCGAGCACAACGATGCTCCACTGTGGCGGGAAATGGAGACCCCGACCCTCCCAGCAGGCTCGGGACACACAGGAACTCACACACAAAACATGAAAAACATTGCACAGACTTGCGTCAACCGGAACGTGCGCACTTCAAATCTCAACAGTCCACAAAACGATAGCTCCCAAGGCTCTACAGGTCGACGTTACCCTCTTGGTCACTAGCTGGAGCACCGCAAGCTCCCGAACTAGCAGCTATGACTCCATCACACTTTCGACCGGCAGCTGACGCTCTGGAAGTTCTTCAGTAGCTGGCGGTGTAAACCCGGCCGCTGTGGTCGTGTTCCAAGGTCGTCAGAGAGTTCGCGCTCTTTATGGATGAGATCCTCGGATGACGGCAGCATCGACATCGGCGTCGAGCCGGGAACTCCTTGCCAGCCGCAGACATTTCCGCGACATCAGCCGGGGCCGCTTCCTCCAGCGCTGGCAGCTCTCGTCGGCTGTGCAGGGCTGGTCCCGCTGGTCGCCTGCACAGGTCCCGCGCCGGGCCGGAAGGTCCTCCATCCTCCGCAGTGGCGAGCTCAGCGAGCTGGCTAGTCCTTAAAAGGACCATTGGAACATCTGCTGAGGTTCGCCGCCATCTTGCTGGTCTGGTCTTCGGCCTTCTTCTCCATCTTGATCTGGCGTAGATCTTCGCGCCCCGGGAGGGGCCCATCCCACTTCTGACACCAATGTAGCGATCTCACCCTCAGACAAGACCCACCCCTGGCCAGGACGGCCATCCACTGGAACAGGAAGACTCAGACACAATCAGACAACTAGGACAACTACACAGGGCAACACAGGGGTAGTCTCAGCCGCAAATGTAACACACAATAAGGGTTTACCACACACATCAACACAAGGATAAACACATGAGGTACAACCAAAGAGACTAACACGCTAACAAATACACAACATGCTAAACGTAACTACAACTATTATAACCGACATTACACCTTATAGCATTCACTCGCACTGCATTCTGGGAGACACTCATTCAACGTTAGACATGCACATCCACCGACACTACAATACGGTTAATGGTCATTCTAAATTACGTAGGACAATGGGAAATTCAACCAAGCAGTGGAATAACTACCAACAAATACCAACATATTCTTCAGTCAGTCCTCTTTGTTGCTGTGGCCGTTTATGACCCGGTCAATATAACAAAACAAAACATAAAGCTTGATGCTGGCCCCAACAAATACCAAAAAGTACCAGCAAATTCTTTGGTCATTCCTTTTAGTTCCGTAAGCCGTTTATGATCCAATCAGCAACATAACCAGACATACCAAAATCCCTTGATGCAGGCTCCCACAAATACCAACAAATTCGTCAGTCAATCTACTTCGTTGCTATGGGCGTTTATGATCTGATCAGCAACTTAACCCAATAAAAGCAAGCCCCTGATGTAGTGACCAACAAATTCCAACACATTTTTCAGTGCCAACTACCAACAAATTAAACAAAGAATTCTGTCCTTCTTCATTGTTGTGGCAATTTATGATCCAATTAGTAACATAACAAGACCCAAGGCCTTGATGCGTGCATCTACAGATAACAAGTACCAAATAAAACCAACAAGTTCTTCAGTCATTCCCCTTTGTTGCTGTAGCCGTTTATGATCCAATCAACATTACCAGCCAAAAAGCAAGCCCTTGATGTGGGCACCAACAACTACCATTCCAGAAACACAGTTTTCACACAGGTTACAACATGACCCTAAGATAGCTGACTTACAGTGAGCGTTCTTGAAAAACAAAATGTGACACATGCACGCACACACACACATATACAGTATACACACACACACATATGTAAGTATACGCTTGGGCGGCAGTAGATACATCCAGGTATTTATAAATCCCAACACAGGGATCAGATAACACAGAATTTGTCACAGGTACACCACAACTTTGACTATTACATCAAATGGTCAACAACAACAAAATGTTTTAGTGTATTGTGTGTACATGAAAGGGTGTAGCATTCGGGTTATTAGTCTCCTAAAGATTTTAACTTCCTTCATAATTCTCTGATATTGCTGTGTATGATGTCCGCAATAATGTGCATAACGTTCCTGGTATGTATATAATTTTCAGGCTTGGTACCTTTCAGAGATGATGCGGCAATACTGGGACTGATAGCATCAGGTTTCTGAAAGTCATTGGCGCCTACAACTGCAGGTGGTTGTGTCGCTGCGTCAATGGGTGGCTGAGGTCACTACGATCAATCCCATGTTTGTGCAATGGCGCTCGAGTTACAGAGGTCAATTCAACAAACCAGAATTTCCCTGTACAGGAACGCTATACAGCATGTAATCTGAGCTCGTTCAGTTCTGTTTTCACTGGAACATCAGTACTCAAATGTATGACCAAGGACATACAGTCTGGATGCTCGATGGTGTTTTAAGCCTACACCGTCGACTTCAAGACAGCGCTGCTACCGTCGACTTCAAGGCACCTAACCCTAACCCTAGTGCCTTCCATGCAGCGCTGCCTGGAAGACGACGTTGGGGGCTTAAAACACCAAACACCAGTCTTGATTACCACATATGACAAGATTTAATATCCAATCAATGGAAATATGAAACAAATTTAAAAAAGGTTTTTAAATGACTATATTTATGTGTTTAAATACTTCGTTTTTTAGAGATAAAGCCATTTTTGCAGGTAGTCTTACATACCACACGAGAGATGTGCTGTCCTGCATTATCATGCTCTATATGTCTCGGCATCAAAACAGGAGAAATGTTCTTTTCCATCCTCACGTACATGGTCATTTATGAAGCTGGAACCTGAAACAGGAACAAAGAAACTGAGAGGAGGGAGGAGATGGACCAAATAAAAACCCCGGACCACACTTTGAGAAACACTGCTTTAGACATACAAACATTACTATGCAGATTAATAAATTGCATTAAATATATATATTTATATAAAAACACCAACAAAGTCATTTGTAACACCTGTTTTTTTTACATTTTGCAATACATACATTTATTTATCATATACACATTTGACTATTTTCACTGTGATGAAAAAAACCCTACATTAGTTTTCAAGAAATAGCCTGATTGTGCTGAAGTTCAATGCTCACGTTTTCACATGGTTTTTAGTTCATGTTTTTAACAATTTAATTGTGAAATCCACCAAAGCTCTCAAATTGTATATTATATTGTATGTACCGGGACAGTCCTGGATGTGCTTTGGATCCCTTTTAATAGCTTTCATCTGTCCTGGTCTACAGCGGTGTGTGGCCTTCGGTAAAGGTGATCCGGTCTCTCTGTGAAAACAAAACTACAAAAAATGAATGCATGGTCACTGACAAGCTACAGTGCCTTCATAGACCACCAGTGGGCCACAGATGGAAAATACCCATGTTAGTGTACTCACATGATGGCGTGCAGCTGTGGGTCACTTCCAAGTACTTATTGACACCACGGCAGGGATCAGAGAAGACAGTATTTGAAGCATTTAACTGACATGATGTCTTCCCATGGCACCTGCACAGATAGGACAGAAATGAAAATATTTTTAGTCTTTGCATATCTGACACACATGTAGTTATTGAGTAGATGCTTTTATCCAAAGCAACTGACCATGCTGTACAGAAATACAAACTCTGTCTATTATTAATTGATTTGATTCAAACTGGTTTGATAGTCTGTCTGTCCCAAACGTATATAAGTCAGGACCACTTTGTCAAAATAGATTTATCACTATAATATGCATAGGTTCTATTTGGCTCTGTTCTGGGAGTCTCCTGCCCTTCCATGTGTACACATGGAAAGACTAAGACAAGGGGAGCAGCAAGATAAACCCACCATAGGGTACAGAACAGAGCAGGCATCAATGACAACAACTGGACATTGATAAGTCAGATGTATAAGGAGGAGATGGGTTGCATACTGTACATATCTGTCTTCACTGTTCATAATGAATAGCCATATGTATTCTGTTTTTATAATGCTACTGTTGATACACTGCATAATATTATTAGTAATACTTTTTATAATGTTACTGCTACATTGCACATATCTGTACATGTTGTTCATAAATTGTTCGTACTGCATATCCATATCTATTCTGCTCTTATAAGGATACACTGCACTATTTATATTTATATTACTGTAAACCATACCACTTTCTTAACTGTATAGTACTGTCTACACTGCACTATATGTCATATACTGTTACTGTACCACCTGTCTATATCACTTTGCACTTTTCTGTTTTTTATTTGCACTTCTGGTTAGACGCAAACTGCATTTCATTGTCTCTGTACTTGTACTCTGCACAATGACAATAAAGTTAATCTGTAAGAGCAAGTGATCATAAACTGATCAGCTGGACAGTCAGATGAGTGGTTAGTTACTAGCAAACTTCAAGAGGCTGCCCAGAACTTTGTGGCCGGCCTGAACTAACGCTAAGCTCCATATCAATATCAATGTCCCTGGTGTTGTTAGCAACTTTCTCTACCAGTTGAGCCAAGGCAATAGCCTTGCCTTTGACTGATGTGACTAGCCTATTTGTCCGTTGGAATTAAAAAATACTCTGACCTGCCGCGTAGGTAGTCTGTTTGAGAGTGATAACAGTTGGGAGTTGTTGCATGTTCATGTGGGCAGGTCAGGAGATCTCTCCTTCCATAATTGGCATGATGAATGAACAGGCTTCCGGTGTCTTGATATCAATCAGAATTGAGATTTGATTACAAGTATAGAAAAACTCAGTGATCATTTAGAAAATAATTAATTACATGAATATATGTATTATTGTTATACATAGTGACTTATATGTAATCTGGCATGCAATTACAGAAGTTAGCAAATAATTGTGTAATTGTACTGTATGTGCTCAGTCTAATGCTGCAGTTCTGCATGAAGTCTTTGCATAGGTGTTGATGATGTAAAAGTGTTAAGATTTACCACAGCTGATAACATTCTGGTTGTGTTCACATGTGACACTTCTTTCTGAAGATCAAAAGAGAGTCTATTCAATATACCAGTATAGTGGTCAGTATGGCTGCATTTGAAAGCTTTTCCCAAATATATAGTGATACTTACTGGCTGGGTGGCATGTATATGATATATCCAGGTATTTATATGTCCCAACACAGGGATCAGAGAACACCGAGTTTGTCACAGGTACAGCACAACTTGACATTCCATTGCACCTATATGGAAAACAAAATTATTGTGTGTGTACATTATTGTGTATCGGATTCCAAGTATGTGTCCCTGAACAAGGCACTAATCCCTGTAATTAGTTCACTCTGAGTCCCTCTAGATAAGTGTGAGTGTCAGTTAACTGTAGCCCGGGAGGTGTCATTGCAATATATTTTTGTATATCGAGACAATGTGCACTCATTTTTCTAAATTGTGTACTCGTTTTACTAAATTGTGGTCTCATCGTATTAAATTGTGCACACAAGTTAGTATATTGTGCATTAGTTTTACTACATAATGCGCTCATTTTATTACATTTTGCTCTCAATTTAGTAAATTGTGTGGATGTTTTACTAAATTCTGTGCTCATTTTACTAAATAGTGCACTCATTTTACTAAATTGTGTGCTCAATTTACACAAATTCAAATGACATCACAATTTAGTTGAGCACACTATTTAGTAAAACGTGCACCTGATTAATAAATTAAGAGCACAATTTAGTAAAATGACAGCATGATTTAGTAAAATGAGTGCACAATTTAGTAAAATGAGCGCACATTCTGTTGATATACACAAAAAATGTCTTGCAATGACACTTCTGGCGCTCTGTACAAATTATATGTAATGTACAGATGTAAAAGTATGTGTATGATTTTCAGGTCTGCGTCCTCAGGTGTGGTACCTGTCAGACATGATGCGTAGAGACTGGTGCTGGTGGCATTGGGGGTTGGAAAGCTGACTTGGGGGGCGTCCACTGCTGCAGGTGTCTCTGTTACTGCGTCCATAGCTGGCCGAGATCACCTTGATGAAACCCCACCCTATGCAATGACCCCCAGTTACAAAATATCTATTCTACAAACAGGAAGTTCCTTTTCCAGGAGCATGATTCATGTAGCATGATGAATGCAATCTGAGCTCAATCAGGGTCAATTTCCCTGGAACACCAGTGCTCAAACTTCGGATGAACACATCTGACTAAATATAGTTTGCAACCAATGGAAATATTAAATAGGGCAAGAAAAGGTTACTGAATAGGTTTTAAAGGTACTTGAATATTCTATTGAATAATTCTATTGAATATTGTATTTGCACATTTTTTCTATTAGCAGATACAGTGCTGTATACACACCACAGGAGAGATGCCCCGTCTCACCCTCACATTCAGCATACCTCTTGCCCTCTATACCTGAAAAACAAGAAAAAGCAACTTGGAGGATGGATATGGACAAAAAAATCTTGGTAACACTTTACTTGATGGGTGAGTTCATAACACATTCATAGCAGCTGGCATAAACTGCACATAAAGCATTCATGACTGTTTCATGAGACATGACTCAACATGCGATTGTTAGACTTTTATTTTGACAAGTTGTTGTCGTTCTGTCTTCCACATTCATGAAAGGTTTGGTATGAATGTTAAGTCATGTCTCATGAAACAGTCATGAATGCTTTATGTGCAGTTTATGACAGCTGCTATGAATGTTTTATGAACCCACCCGTCAAGTAAAGTGTTACCAAAATCTTTAAATAAAATAAGCATCAATAATAAGACAAATGCAATGCTTTACCATTATGGCACAGGACAATAAGTGCTGGGAAAAAAACAGACAAAGTTACTTTTTTCCTGTTTACATCTTGAAAAATAATAAACAATCCAACAAATAAGTAAATGATACAGCATGTATTGATACAGTGACATGGGGCTAGTGAGTTCCACTATTTTTACAAGTACATCTGCAACCCATGCACTTCCAAACATTGGTTGGCAACATACCGATGAGCCTGATGAATGTCTGTCCCTGCATTGCAAGAAGTACTGAGCAGGAGGACGTTTCTGATCTTTTAAATAGGCAAGGCACAAGCCTCTTATCAGGCTATCATAAACGGGACTCCTAGCTAAATACTATCCCCGCCATATGAACAGACCTCCTGGAAACCACCAGGAAGCTGTTCTTAATACACTCATTTTCTATGACTGCATTGTGATCACTGACATTTAATTTATTTGGAAGTGTATCCTATAATCAATGGCTTTGATAGAACTTCAGCCAGAAAAAAAAAAGTTATGATCTAGTTTATTAATCTTAAACTTTATCTCTGTCAGAGCCATAAACCTCTGAATACTTTTTATTTTTGTTGTTTGCTTCCTTCTGATAGCTTATGCACGTGCAGGCTTTGCTGTCACATGTTGATAACACTAAAGGACTTTGATCTAGGCAACTGTGTTGAGGGAAACAGGAAACAATATGTTCAGCTCTGTCTAATGATCAGCAAAGAGGCACAAAGAGACAAAATGAGGGTGAATGATAATCTGATGGATAGATGGATGGATGGATAGATTGATTGATTGATTGATTGATCGATCCAATGATTCTTATTATTATTTCACTTACCACTTTTTCCGTACGCAATTTCTCAGTTAAAACTTAGAAACTTCGTTCAAACTTTGTAACGTAGGTCTTCAAATGGACCAGGTTGCTATGTCTTTTCAACTGTAACTTTTATACTTTTTAAACTATTAAGTTAAAACTTTTTTAAAATCCCCATAGACTTAACATTGTGATTGTGACATCACAATACGGCCATTAAGCAATTAGAATCCTATGCCAGGTGTGCAGGCCACCTGCAGTAACTGCCAGTCTCAGGCTTTAAGCATACAAACTAGCTGTCTATCAACAACTTTTAAACTATTTACATTCAACTTTTAAACGGTCTACTTTTAAACTATCATTAAACTGTCTATCTATTAAACTAGCTGTCTATCAACAACTTTTAAACTATCTACATTCAACTTTTAAACAGACAACTTTTAAACTACATTCAACTTTTAAATGGTCTACTTTTAAACTATCAACTTTTATCAAGCTATGCATATCAACATCCATTAAACTATCTATCTATTAACCCTTAAAGGAGTACCGTCACACTGGTGTGACGGGAATGTTGAGAAATGAACGTTCTAAAGAATATCTGGGTTCATTGAATTCAACATAGAATTTTAGAACCTTCAATTGTTGCGGAACTTAGAACGTTCAAAAACCTACACCTTTAAGGGTTAAATAGCTGTCTACCAACAACTTTTAAACTATCTACATTCAACTTTTAAACTGTCTACTTTTAAACTATTTACTTTTATTAAGCTATGCAACCACCATGCATGCATGCACAACTGCCAGTCTCAGGCTTTAAGCATACAGTCGGACTCTCTACTACACATCCTGTTCAACTGTTTCCTCTGCCCAAAACTGTTTCAAAATAAAAGTTCTCACTACAATAATTCACTGTTAAACAATTTAACCCTTTAAACTACTGAACTTTTTAACTGTTCAGCCATTGTAACTGTCACATATCATCAACTATGACTCCTACCCACTGTAGCTAGTTAGTATAATAAACATTGTTAGCCTAGTTAACATTGCTAACATAGTTAGCATTTTTAACATTTTTAGCAAAACTGCTAGAAAACATTAGCTAAGTTAGCTAAGTAGCATGGTTAGCATAGTTAACATTGTTAACATAGTTAGCATGTTTAGCAAAACTGCTAGAAAACATTAGCTAAGTTAGCTAGGTAGCATGGTTAACATAGTTACCATTGTTAACATTTATAGCAAAACTGCTAGAAAACATTAGTTAAGTTACATGGTTAGCATAGTTAAGATTATTAGCATAGTTAACATTGTTATCATCACTGCTAGCAAACATTAGAGCCATTCTTACTTTCGGATATCGTCACCTATACACAGCCATTAAACTATTGAAATATCAACATTCATTAAACTTTCAGTCTGTGAACAACTTTTAAACTATTTACATTCAACTTTTAAACGGTATACTTTTAAACTATCATTACACTATCTATCTATTAAACTAGCTGTCTATCAACAACTTTTAAACTATCTACATTCAACTTTTAAACAGTCTACTTTTAAACTATCAACTTTTATTAAGCTATGCAACCACCATGTCTGTCCTAGCATCACCGTAGTAACCATCTCTGTATTATTTATTTTAACTATACAAAAATATCACAACTTTTGCATTTTCATGCACTGGTAATTCCTTGGAATTGCATTTATAGTTATTATTATAACCTTTTCTTTTTAACTTTTCAAGAATGAATGCGACTCTAACCACTTAGCGTACAGACATGTTGAAATAACCGTTCTGAAGGTCTGGAGTGGGGCAAGAGAGTTTATACTTTTTGAGAAATAGGGGATTAAAAATGTTAAAAAGCTAATTTTTCCCCCATAGACTTGAATGGCTGTGATGTCATGATGGCCTAAAGCCAGCTGCGCTCGTTAAACTCCTAGAGTAGTTCCCAGGCTAATCAGAACACTGGCACAGGTGTCACCTGTGAATCCAACTGTCTCAGGTTCTAATGCATACAATCTGGCGCTCCCTAAAACTACACATCCTGTTTAAGTGTTTCCCGTGTGTCAAAATAAAAGTCACAGCCATATCTCATGCTTTGCGCATAATATCTCCAGAACGGCTTGACGCATATGCTTCCAATTTGGTACAAGTGTTTGTATGGACTCAAAGAGTTTGATGTTGGAGGTCAAAGGTCAAGGTCAAAAACACCTTGAGTGTTATATCTCAAAAAGTTTTTTTGGTACGAGGGTTTGTATGAACTCAAAGTTATATCTCAAAAAGTTTTTGGCATTATATTATATATTTATATATTTCTAGTATAATTTCATATTTTATTGGGTTTGTATGATATTATATAATATTATGTAACAATGCAACCAGACACTACAATAAAGTAGCCTTAACCAACTGTCATCAACTGAACTCATGGCAAAATCCTATCACCACCTTAATAACCGACTTCCTGAAATCCAAATGTTGAGCGATAAAGCTCTGGAAGTCCATTATTTTTGTGGCTTGCTTCCTTGTGATAGCTTTCAATTGTTGCCTTTGTTGTTGTCACATACATAGTACATAGCAGAACTTTGACAACTAATGGACTTGGACATAGGCATTTGTGTTAAGGAAAATAGGGGGAAGATATTTTCAGCCCTGATCTGTATCTCTGTCAGAGCCATAAAGCAAAAAAAACATTCTGTGGTTTGCATCCTTGTGATAGCTTACACATGTTGGCTTTGCGAACACATGTTACCGGATCTTTGATTAATAAAAGACTTTGAGAAAAAGAAGAAAAAGATATTTCACGCTATTTTTTCCTTTTACATTCAATTAAATGTTATTTATACAGTGCCATAACATATGAATGTGTTCACATGTACTTCCAAAGCTACACCAGCATGTTGATTTTCCAACAAGAGGAGATAACATCCTGGACCTGGTCTACACTACACACAAAGGAGCATACAAAGCCACCCCCCCCCACATTGGACTTTCAGACCATATCACTGTTATGCTAATGCCCGCATACAGACAAAGGGTAAAAGCGAACAAACCGGGTTAAGCAGGTAAAAGTGTGGCCTGAGGGAGCCTCCGATGCTCTTCAAGACTGCTTTGACACAACAGACTGGGAAATGTTTAAGCAGGCAGCCACTTACAACAACCGACAGACATAGAGGAGTATACAGACACTGTAACCTCTTACATCACCAAGTGCATCGATGATGTGACCCACACAAAAGACATCATCACTGGGCTAACTGGAAGCCATGGCTGACAGGGATGTCCTCAGGCTGCTGAGGGCCAGAGACAAAGCCTACAGAGCTGGGGATGAAGCTGGCATGAAAACAGCGAGAGCCAACCTGTCCCGTGGCATCAAGGAAGCAAAAAAAGGAATACACTCACAAGATAACCACCCACTTCAAAGACAGCAGGAACTCACAAAGCCTATGGCAGGGCATTCAGGCCCTCACGGAC
This sequence comes from Alosa alosa, assembly GCF_017589495.1. Lineage (NCBI taxonomy): Eukaryota > Metazoa > Chordata > Actinopteri > Clupeiformes > Clupeidae > Alosa > Alosa alosa. Next base: position 22,593,085 of record NC_063192.1, on the reverse strand, counting down.
TACAAGCCAGCCACAGAGCTGTGAGAGCAACATCCCTCTGCTCAACAACCTGAACCGGCTTCTTTGCTCGCTTTGAAGCACAAAACAGCACCTGCCCACAGAAGACCCATCCCCTCTACATGAGCAGCCCCTGTGCCTCTCTGCCGACAGCGTGAAGAGGACACTTGCTGCTATCAACACCCTAAAGGCAACAGGTCCAGACAACATCCCAGGTCGCGGCGCTGAAGGACTGCGCCAGGGGAGCTTAAGGATGTCTTCACAGACATCTTTAACACTTCCCCTGAAGCAAGCCATCGGCCCCATCATGTTTCAAAGCTGCCACCATCATACCTGTGCCAAGAAAACTGCTCCATCCTGCTTCAATGACTACCGCCCTGTGGCACTGACACCCATCATCATGAAGTGCTTTGAGCGGCTTGTCATGTCACATATCAAAGCCATTCTCCCCCACCCTGGACCCCTTCCAGTTTGCATACCGAGCCAAACGGTCTACAGAGGATGCAATCTGCTCTGCCCTCCACCCAGCCCTCACCCACCTGGAAAAAGAGACTCATATGTGAGATTGCTGTTTATAGACTTCAGTTCTGCATTCAACACCATAATACCACAACAACTCATCTGCAAACTTGACAAACTGGGACTCAGTACCTACCTCTGCAACTGGCTACTGGACTTCCTCTGTCAGAGGCCCCAAGTAGTAATGCGGTTGGCAACAATACCTCAAGCAGCATCACACTGAGCACAGGGGCCCCCCAAGGCTGCGTGGCTCAGTCCGGGCTGCTCTTCACCCCTGCTGACGATGACTGCACTGCAACCTACAGCAACAATCACATAGTGAAATTTGCTGACGACAACTCTGGTGGGTCTCATCACCAAGGGCGGCGAGACTCAATACAGGTTGAGGTCGACCATCTGACCACGTGGTGCAGGGACAACAACCTCCTGCTGAACGTCAGCAAGACCAAAGAGATTGTTGTTGACTTCGAGAGGTCACACCCAACACCTGCCACTGACCATCGACGGTGCTGTGGTGGAGAGAGCGAGCAGCACCAAATTCCTGGGGTGCACATCAGTGAAGACCTCTCCTGACCACCAACACTGCATCACTGGCTTAAGAGAGCTCAGCTCAGCCTGTACTTCCTGGCGAAAACTCAGGCGAGCAAGTGCTCCACCAGCCATCATGACCACATTCTACCGAGGCACCATTGAGAGCATCCTATCCAGCTGTATCGCTGTGTGGGGCGGAAGCTGCACTGAATACAACAGGAAAGCCCTGCAGCCGCATAGTGAACACAGCTGGAAGGATCATTGGTGCTTCCCCTCCCTGAAGGACATTTACACCACCCACCTCACCAAGAAGGGCGACCAAAATTGTGAGTGATGCAAGTCACCCCGCCACAATCTGTTTGATCTACTGCCCTCTGGGAAGAGGTACAGAAGCCTGCGCCTCCCAAGACTACCAGACTCACCAACAGCTTCATACACCAAGCTGTAAGGATGCTGAACTCTCCCCTCCTCTCCCCCCAACCCTCAGCTACATAACACCCTGGACATTGGACCCACAATGGTCACCTGCACTACTCCACCTGCACACTTGAACACTTGCACAACTTGTACACTTTACAACTTGGTGTTGTTGTCCTGAAAACACAACACTTCTGCTGCTCTTACAATAACTTGCACCACTATGCCACTTTCTTTATTACTTAGGTCAAACAGTATTTTATAGTATTTTACAGTATTTGCACTAGTATTTTATTGACTGTCTATGCACAATTTCAAAAAAAAAAATTTTGCTGCTCTTATTTTTCAATTATTATATGTGCCCTCTTATTCACTTATTTACTTACTTTTGTTTACTTGAATGTTATGTTGTCTGTGGACTTAAAATTGGTCAAATATGTCTTGTCTTCACCGTGGGATAGTGAGAAACGTAATTTCGATCTCTTTGTATGTCTGGAACATGTGAAGGAATTGACAATAAAGCTGACTTTGACTTTGACTTTGACATCTTGAGCCCAATTTTTAACTTGAACACCTAGATCAAACACAAGGCAACAGGTCAAGAAAGACAGGGGCCTATTTGCTTGGAGCCAGCTGGGTAGATATGAATTCATATACATCAGGATAAGCAGTAGCACATTAGCGTGTGTGCAATATAGGTTGATACAAAATTAGTTAATTTTACATTAGATTATAAATATGCAAGTAGATTTGTGGAAAGACTGGGATGGCATCATACGGTATATTTTGAGGCACAGGTATTATGGTATGGAAGGTGCTTTGTGGATTTTTTTGTAGTCATTGTCTGATCAAAACGTCCTATAGCCATATACATTTCCTGATATTTTTTTTTCTTTTCATGTTGAATACTTTTTTTTTCCCACTGTACAATGAAGCTTATAATATTGTTTATACAGCACATTCACTGGACAGAAGTATATATTTAAAGTATTCATAGTTCCCGGATATTGGAAGGGCCCCGCAAACTGTTACATAAAGCATAATTTGAAATCTATATTGACCTCTCTCTGACTGTCACCACGGTCTTACTGTGAATGATGCCATCCTGGCACCTGTTCCGAGACCATAATGTCAACAATGTCATGTGACTGACCTCTGGAGGCTGAACCCACAGCATAAAGCGTTACCGGGTGAGACGCCTTTTCCTCTTTTCCTTCCTCGCCTCGATTCTGAGACCGGTAAGTTCGAAAAGTTGTGGGTTCTAATCCGTCACGTTGTTGTGCAGGCGCCTTGAGCCCCTGAGGATTGTTTAACGACACCCTTTGTTGTATCAGCGAGTAGCTTAGGCTGCATCGCGTTTCAGTTGTGCTAACTTTTACTGCCTATGTCACTACAGGTGCAAGTTAAAATTACGTTGAACACAAAATAGCCTTTATCGTGTTGCAAGAGAATGCCAAAACCACGGTAAGAATTTTTGGTTTCTCCTATTAAGTTTGTTGCCGTCTGTAGGCGGCTGGGCTGAGAGGCTGGGCTGAGAGGGACCGGTGGAGAGGGAATTGGCAGTCTTGACCCCCCTTGGACCAACCAGGGTTACCACTGATCCCCACTGCCCTAGCAGGGAGTGTGACAAGACTGATCGCCTGACTTGTAGGACCTACAATGCTGCTGTGCGTGCTGCCCGCTCTGGCAATGCCCTAGCAGTCCTTTTAGCGGCTATTAGAAAGACTGTTAGTGCATGTGACCAGGATACCAGAGATCTGGTTGATGCGGCCTTGTCCACTCATGCCCAGTTGACCCGAGACATAGGGGCAGCTATGTCCTCGGCTATTCTGACTCGCAGGCAGATCTGGTTGGCCCAGACATCCCTCCCTGAGAACATCAAAAGGGAACTCACTAATATGCCCGTGAAGCCTGCTAGTGTATTCCACCCTAGCTCGCATAGCTTGCTGGATAAGGCTCAGCACTCACTGCGCACTCGTGAGACTGTCCAGAGGACGTTTCGGCGCCCTGAGATTAGAACAGCTAGCCGACAGCACTCATATCCTGCTTTCAGGGTCCCTCAGGAGCCCTGGATGGGTAATGTGCAACATAACTAGAAGAGCTGCTCAGGCTAGGCCTCCCCCCAAGGACCCAAGGGGGCCATACATAGCATTTGTGGTACAGCTGCCGAGATGCACTCCCAGCTATGCCTGGACAGCTGGGAGAGAGAGACTTCGGACCCCTGGGTACTGGAAACTGTGGCAAGGGGTTACCGGCTCCAGTTCCGGCAGCGACCCCCACCCTTTTCTGTGGTCCATGTGACCAAAGTGAAGGACCCAGTCCAGGCAAATACCTTGGCAAAGGAAATTGCAACATTGCTCCAAAAGGACGCCATTGCCAAAGTAAGTGCCAGCGAACAGCAGGCTGGCTATTATTCAGCATATTTCCTCGTCCCCAAGAAGGACGGTGGGCTGCGCCCCATTTTAGACCTGCGTCGCCTCAATACTTACATCAAGGTTTTACCCTTCAAGATGCTGCACACAAGGCACATCCTCGAGTCCGTAGAATACGGCGAGTGGTTCACCACCATAGACTTGAAGGATGCATACTTCCATGTGGCAATCCATCGCGAGCATTGAAAGTTCCTGCGGTTTGCCTTTCAAGGCCAAGCCTACGAGTTCAAAGTCCTCCCGGTTGGATACTCTCTCTCCCCAAGGGTATTTACCAGGGTGGTCGCAGCCGCCTTGGCGCCACTTCAAAGAAAGGGGATAAAGATCATGCCCTATCTAGACGACTGGCTGCTCTGTGCTCCATCTCGCGAGCAAGTCGTACTGGATACGGAAACTGTGCTGTCTCACATTCAGTCTCTGGGCTTCAAGGTCAACTTGACCAAGTGCAACCTGACCCCAAGACAGGAAACCACCTTTCTAGGGCTCCAGCTGAACTCGCTCACAATGAGGGCATCTCTTACCCCTCACAGAGTAGCCAAGATTTTGGCAGCCCTTGGCACTTTTCACCGGGGCAAGCATGTGAAATTGCTTCACCTCCAGAGGTTACTGGGGCTGATCTCTGCAGCAGTGACGGTAGTGCCATTGGGCCTCCTCAGGGCCCGACCCCTACAACGGTGGGTGAACTCCTTCAAACTCCACCCACGGAGGGACAGGCATGTGAAACTCAGGGTGACAGACATGTTTGCGGGCCTTGCTCCCTTGGCGGGAGTGGGAGTACCCCTTGGTGGGAGTACCCCTGGGCAACATACCCTCCAGACGGACACTGGTGTCCACAGATGCCTCCCTGACTGGCTGGGGAGCAGTCTGGGAGGGACGCATGGTCCAGGGTCTGTGGGATCCTCCCTGGGACACCGCACATATCAACGTCTTGGACCTCAGGGCAATACACCTTGCCCTCAGAGCTCTCCTTCCCTACATTCGGGGGAAACATGTCCTTGTGCGAACAGACAGCTCTGCTGCCGTTTACTACATAAATCACCAAGGGGGCACGAGGTCTCAGGGATGTCTCAAGGTAGTGCAGAAACTCCTTTGTTGGGCATTCCCGCATCTGGCCTCTCTGAAGGCAATTTACATTCCCGGGGTCCAGAACCAGGCAGCAGATCTCCTGTCCCGGTCCGGACCTCCCCCGGGAGAGGCTCCACACAGAGGTGGTGGAAAGTTTGTGGGCACGCTTTGGCGTAACCCAGGCGGATCTATTTGCATCAGGGGAAACGACCCATTGCCAGACGTGGTACTCCCTCAGGCATCCGGTCGGCCCGCTTGGGCTGGATGCACTGTCTCACGAGTGGCCGGACGGATTGCTATACGCCTTTCCCCCGCTGCCCTTGATCCCGCATGTACTGAGCAGAATTTCTCGGGGACACTACAGAGTTCTGTTGGTGGCCCCACATTGGCCCGCGAGACATTGGTTCCCAGCTCTACTTCGTCTTGTGAAGGGCCAGCCTTGGCCTCTGCCACTCAGAGCAGACCTTTTGTCGCAGGTGGGGGGCCAGATTTGGCATCCCAGGCCGACAGTTCTACAACTCTGGGCCTGGCCGCTCCTCAGTCCTTGCCTTTGGAATTGAATGAGGCGGTCTCGGAGACCATTGGTAATGCCAGGGCACCCTCCACCCGTATGAACTATCAGCAGAAATGGAGTTTTTTCTCTGGATGGTGTCAAGGTCAGGGGCAAGACCCCAAAACCTGTCAAGTGGCTCTAGTGCTCCTCTTTTTCTCCAGTCTCTTTGGATGCTGGGAGGGCAGCCAACACTTTGAGGGTCTACACGGCAGCTATATCTGCATTTCATGCAGCCAGTAGACGGTCTTTCTGTTGGGAAACTCCCGATGGTGTCCCAAGGGTGCTAAGCGCCTGCGTCCAGGCAGATCATTGCGCGCTCCATCTTGGGACCTCCCCCTAGTGTTGAGATCTTTGACTGTGGCTCCGTATAAACCTTTGAAGCGGTCGGAGCTGAAATATCTGACTCATAAGACTGTGTTTCTCTTAGCCATGTGTTCTGCTAAGAGGGTGAGCGAACTGCATGCCTTGTCTGTGAGTGCAGAATGCATGAGGTGGAAACCAGAGGATATGGGCGTGTCTCTCTGGCCTAACCCCTTTTTTCTACCTAAGGTGTTGACCCCTCAATCAGTTAACCAGGCTATTGAACTGGAGGCATTCCATCCTGAGCTGGTTGACCAGTCGGAGGTGGCTCCTGATTCCCAGTGCCCAGTTAGGGCTCTGAAGGCTTATCTTGAGCGCACCAGGCAGCAGAGGCAAACTCACACACAGATGTTTGTGTGCTATGGAGGTCGACAGTCTGGCCAGCCAGTGTCCAAGCAGCGCCTATCTCACTGGCTGGTGGACACCATCTCTCAGGCTTACTCTGGACAAGGTTTCCCAATCCCAGAGGGTCTGGTGGCTCACTCCACACGCAGCCTGGCCACATCCTGGGCTGCTTTGAAGGGAGTTGCTATTAATGATCTATGTGCTGCCGCGGCCTGGAGTACTCCTTGTACCTTTGCCAGGTTTTATCGGGTTAACGTGACCTCTAATACTGTTGGCTCCACTGTTCTTAGAGCTGCTTCTGAGCAGATGGGCCCCTTGTGACACTGTTGGTACTAGGCATCCACAGTAAGACCGTGGTGACGGTCAGAGAGAGGTCGATATAGATCGTAAGTTATGTCCATAACTATGGATCTATGAGACCGAATGATGACCGTCACCATCTCTTGTCACTCGGGACGAATGCGAGGCGTTCAAGACAAGAGGAAGAGGCGTCTCACCCGGTAATGCTTTATGCTGCGGGTTCAGCCTCCAGAGGTCAGTCACATGACATTGTTGACATTATGGTCTCGGAACAGGTGCCAGGATGGCATCATTCACAGTAAGACCGTGGTGACGGTCATCGTTCGATCTCAGAGATCCATAGTTATGGACATAACTTACGTTCCATTAACTTGCATTGTATTTAACACAGTGGCCACGTGTGGTGCAACATGGTATTACAAGGGAGCCAGGTTTACATCTAGACAACCTGATTGGCTGCATCATGTATAAACTCACATAAAGTGTGTTTTATGAAAAACAAGCCCTCAAATTGTATATTATATTGTATGTACAGTCCTGGATGTGCCTTGGATCCCTTTTAATAGCTTTCATTAGACTATCTGTGCTGGTCTACAGCGGTGTGTGGCCTTCAGTAAAGGTGATCTGCTCTCTCTGTGAAAAAAGAAGGATGTAAACATGGGACCTAGTTCAGATCAACACAAACCTGATGTGTTGTGTGAGGTGACAAAAATAATTCCAAACAAAACTACAAAACATGAATGCATGGTCACTGACAAGCTACAGTGCCTTCATAGACCACCAGTGGGCCACAGATGAGAAATACCCACGTTAGTGTACTTACACGATTGCGTGCAGCTGTATGTCACTTCCAGGTACTTATTGACACCATGGCAGGGATCAGAGAAGACCGCATTTGAAGCATGTAACTGACATGATTTCTTCCCATTGCACCTGCACAGATATGACAGAAACAAAAATCTTTTTTAGTCTTTCCATTTCTGACAGAAATGCAGGCAGCATTTTGCATGAAACCTTGTTATATTTGCAGCCATTAAGCAGATGCTTTTATCCAAAGCAACTGACAAAGTTGTACAGAAATACAGACTCTGTCTATTAGTCTAAATGATTCATGGATTGTTTGATAGTCTGTCTGTCCCAACTGTATTGACAAGACCACTTTGTCAAAATAGTTTTATTACTATTTGCACATGGTTACATTTTGCAGTATGGCTCTGTTCTGGGAGTCTCCTGCCCTTCCATGTGCAAACAAGGAAAGACTAAGACAAGGAGAGCAGCAAGATAAACCCACCATAGGGTACATAACAGAGCAGGCATCAGTGACAACAACTGGACATTGATAAATCAAATGACTGTATGAGGAGGAGATGTGGTGGAGGTGGGTTGCAAAGAGGCTTGTAGAGAAAGTGAGTAAGCAGGCTATAAGGTAGCTTAAGGCACCCTGAATGATCTCCACAAATATAAGAGTACCCGGCTGTTGTCAGCAACTTTTTCTACCAGTTGAGTCATGGCAGTGGTCAATTGCCTTTGACTGATGTGGCTATTTGTCAGTTGGAATTGAAAGACTCTAACCTGCCGTGTAGGTTGTCCGTTTGAGAGTGATAACAGTGGGAGGTCTTTGCCAGTTTATGGGGGCAGGTCAGGCGATCTCTCCTTCCATAGTTGGCGTGATGAATGAACAGGCTTCCCTTGGCTTGAGATCAATCAGAATTGAGATACAATTACAAGTATAGAAAAACTCAGTGATCATTTAGAAAATAATTAATTGTATACATGATTATTAGTGTTGTTATTGACATATGACTTCTGTATATGTAACCGTTATGTATAATTACAGAACATCTGTGATGTGCAGATATACTGTATGCCCTCATTGCCTAATGCAGTCATTTCTGTGTGACTTGATTGTATGTACAGTACAACTGTAGGCGTTGGTGTAAAAGTGTTGAGATTTACCACAGCTGATAGCATTCTGGTTGTTTTCACATGTGACACTTCTTTCTGAAAATCAAAAGAGAGTCTATTTAGTACAACAAATAAGTATAGCAGGTCAGTATGCCTGCATTTGAAAGCTTTTTCATTTCAAATATATAGTGACACTTACTGACTGAGTGGCATGTATAAGATAAATCCAGGTATTTATATGTCCCTGGACAGGGATCATAGAACACAGAGTTTTTCACAGGTACAGCACAACTTGACATTCCATTGCACCTATTGAAAACAACAAAAAATGTTTTAGTATGTTATTGTGTGTACATTAATGTGTATCGCATTCCAGGTATGTACCCCTGAGCAAGGCACTCAACTCTATCATTAGTTCACAGTGAGTCAATCTAGATAAGTGTGAGTGTCAGTTAAATGTAGCCCGGGAGGTGTCATTGTAAGTTTTTTTGTATATTGGAAAAATTGAAATTTTTCTAAATTGTGCGCTCCTTTAACTAAATCGTGGTCTCATTTTTTTAGATTGTGCGCATAATTTAGTATATTGTGCATTAGTTTTATTACATAGTGTTCTCATTTTACTTAATTTAGTTCTCAATTTAGTAAATTGTGTGCACATTTTACTAAATTGTGCACTCATTCAAAATGAGAGCACAATTTAGTAAAATGATTGTACTATTTAGCAAAATGTGTGCATGATTTACTAAATTGAGAGCACAATTTAGTAAAATTAAAGCATGATTTAGTAAAATGAGCACACAATTTAGTGAAATGAGCACACATTCTGTGGATATACACAAACACAAAAATCTTGCAATGACACTTCTGGGGCTCCGTATAAATGATATATAATGTAAACATTAGTATCTGTATGATTTTCAGGTCTGCATCCTCAGGTGTGGTACCTGTCAGACATGATGCGTAGAGACTTGTGCTGGTGGCATTTGGTGTTGGAAAGCTGACTTGGGGGGCGTCCACTGCTGCAGGTGTCTCTGTTGCTGCGTCCATAGCTGGCCCAGTTCACCTTGATGAAACCCAACCCTGTGCAAAGACCCCCAGTTACAAAATATCTATTCCACAAACAGGAAGGTCCTTTTCCAGGAACATGATTCTTGTAGCATGATGAATGCAATCTGAGTTCATGGGTTCAATTTCCCTGCAACACCAGTGCTCAAATGTATCGACTTTCGATGACTACAGCTGACTAGAGGTCATCTGCAACCAATGGAAATATTAAATAGGGCAAGGGAAGGTTACTGAATAGGTTTTAAAGGTACTTGAATATTCTATTGAATAATTTTATTGAATAATTCTATTGAATAATTCTATTGAATATTGTATTTGCATGTTTTTTTCTATTAGCAGATATAGTGCTGTATACATACCACAGGAGAGTTGTACCGTCGTGCCCTCACATACTTGTCCGCTTGCCTCTATACCTGAAAACAAGAAAAAGCAACTTGGAGGATGGAAATGGACAACAATACATATGAAGCATATTTAAATAACATAAGCATCAATATAAGACAAATGCAATGCCTTACCGTTATGGTACAAGACAATAAGTGCTGGAAAAAAGCATACAAAGTTACTTTTTTCTGCTTACATCTTTAAAAAGTAGTTAAGTAAATGATACAGCAATAATACTTTGATACAGTGACATGGGGCTAGTGAATCCACTATTTTTACAAGTAGATCTGCAACCAATGCACTTCCAAACATTGTTTTTTGTACAGGAAACATACAGATGAGCGCGATGAATGTCTGTCCCTGCATTGCGAGAAGTACTGAGCAGGAGGATGTTTCTGATTGTTTAAATAGGCAAGGTACTCTTATCATTCCACAATATATTAAACGGGACTCCTGGCAAAATACCATCCCCGCCATATAATCTGGAATATATAACCTATTCCTCCCGGAAACCACTAGGAAGCTGTTCTTTTTTTTTTTTTTTTGAAAATGCAACACTACGACATGCACATGAATACTACATACGACAAACAGACGTACATTACAAAAACACATACTGTAACTTAACAAGACATCACATTGACTTGGCTTCCACAAACATAACACAACATAACATTAATAACAGAAAGGCTAAGGATGATTTAAGTCCAGGATGATTACAGATATGATTATCAGGAAGAAATTGATGACCGGAATGAAAAGAAGGGGGGATGGGGGTGCGGATGGTAGCTCTAAGAGTGTGAATGAGGTGGTGTTGGGATGGGGGTGGGGATGGGGGTGAGGGGTAGTGAGTATGTGAGGATGTATGTGTGTGTGTGTGTGTGTGTGCATATGTATAAGGCTGGTTTGCTGTTGGGCCAGGAGGGAGAGAAGCTGGAACATAGAGAGGGAGAGAGGGAGGGTTTCAGAGGAGAGGAGTTGTAATTATTCTATTAATATAAGTATAATAATAGGAATAACTGATTGCCTGGTTGATTGCCTGACTGATTGCCAACCTGGGCACCCATTAATGGCCACAGTTCCACCCAGCCCCTGCAGTTATACTGCGGACGAGCTGACAGAGGGGAGGACCTGCGTGCCACCCATCACCTCAGGCCCCAGCATATGCACACATCCCCCACTACCCGACCAACCACACCTCGCCCCAGACCTTCACCCAACACGCCACTCTTGACCTAAATATGTACAGTATGTGAATGGCTAGGTTGAGGGTCTATCTAGAGTGTAGCATTAAAAGAAGTGGGCATGCATGGTGAATATCTGTCAGGATTTCCCCATGCACACCACACTACCCTGTTTAAGATGTATGCCTCAACAATGTGTGCATTAAAATAAGTGAGGCATGCAGATAGACACCTGATGAGGGATCTACCTGCACTCCACTCTTACCCTAGCCTGTTTTGTAGTTTTTTGTTTATGTATGTCACCTAACATGTAGTCGCGATTAAAAAAGAGAGTAAAAGCGTGCTGTGTGCTTACTAGGAAGCTGTTCTTATCACAAGCAAGGCTAATCTGAACCCAGATAATAATAATAATAATAATAATAATAATAATAATAATAATAAATTGGTTTTATATAAATTGGTTTTATATAGCGCCTTTCAAGAAACTCAAGGTTGCTTTACAAGAAGGGGTGGTAGTATGTATGTGTGTATGTGTATGTGTGTGTGTGTGTGTGTGTGTGTGTGTGTGTGCATGCGCAAGTGCAATGGGTGGGAAGGTGAGGGGAATTAGAGGCCAAAGCCCTCAGTGAAGAGATGTGTTTTGAGAAGATTTTTGAACAGGCCCATAAAAGAGGGACAGCGGATGTGAAGGGGGAGTTGGTTCCAGAGAGTTGGGGCGGAGACACAGAAGGCCCTGTCCCCAATGGTCTTGTCTGGTGCGGGGTATAGCCAGCTGGTCCTTGTAGGAGGACCAGAGGGACCGCAGAGGGGTGTAGTAGGTCAGAAAGGTATTTAGGGGCCAGAGCATGGAGGGACTTGTAAGTGAGAAGCAGGATTTTGTAGATGATGTGGAACTTGACTGGTAACCAATGGAGCTGCATGAGAGTGGGGGTAATGTGCTGCCAGGGCTTAGTGCCTGTTAAGACCCTGGCAGCTGAGTTCTGAACATATTGCAGCCTGTCCAGGGCCTTTGAGGGGAGACCTGTGAGTATGGCATTGCAGTAGTCCAGACGGGTGGAGATGAAGCAGTGGATAAGGGTTTCGGTTACTGAGTCGGATAGTGAGGGACGTAATCTTGAGATGTTTTTTAAGTGATAGAAAGCAGCTTTCATGGTGTTTTTAATGTGGGAATGGAATGACAGGGTAGAGTCCAGAATGACGGCAAGGTTGAGGACTTCAGGGGATGGAGCAATGGAACACCCATCCACATTCAGAGAAGATCCCCAATCTTCTTGAGCAGTGGCTTAGGAGCCACCACCTTGAGCTCAGTTTTATTGCTATTCAGTTTGAGAAGATTAGAGGTCATCCAGGTTTTAAGTTCTTGCAGACAGTTGACAAGTAGTCCAACTGGGAGCTGAGTTGAGGGTGCTGATGTACAGTTGGGTGTCATCAGCGTAGCAGTGGAAGTTGAGACCGTGGTGACGTATAATTTGACCCAGGGGGAGAATGTATATGGTGAAGAGGAGAGGGCCAAGCACAGATCACTGATCCCAGATGAAGACACAGAGGAATTGTGTTTAGGTATTAATAACAGGACCAAACACAAGCAGTCAGCTGTCTTACTCTTGTAGACAAGAATTTGTGAAATCAACAATAGTATTCACAAAATAAATGTAGCCTCGCTACTCAGGAAAAGGGAAAACACAAGTTCCAGTGAAAGTCCAGGTAATAATCCAGGTCAGAAAATCCACAAAACGACTGGCAGGAATCAAATCTAAAGAAAATAACCAAAATAATCCAAAAACACAATAGGAGTAATCCATGTGAAACAGCCTCCAATAGATATGGCAAGTATGATAACTCGTGTACAGGTGTACAGGTGGGCATGGGAAATAATATATGGAACGGATGGCATGGCATGGCATGGCATGGCACAGGACAAACAAAGGCAGACAGAGCAGAGAGCAGATGAGAGCAGGCAAGTGCAGGCAAGAGCAAAACACGGGTCACGACCGAGAGGGGCTGGGCTGGATTGTGACAGTACCCCTCTTCTTACAGGCCTCCAGGCGTCCCAGGCAAAAAACAAAGGGGTGGTTCCTGGATTAGCAAGAGCATCTGTGACATCCGATGGCAAGCAGGGAGAGAGCCATGGCCCCACTGGAGCACCTGTGACCTTAGAGAAAGAGGTACAAAGGTTCTGGACTGTGAGTTCAATGTCAAGTCAGACTGCGGCAACCAAGCAATGGTCTGGGAGAATGTCTGTCTGGCGATCAGGACAGAATTGCCTTGAGTGGGCATCGGGCTTGATGTTCTTTGACCCAGGTCTGTAAGAGAGCACAAAATTAAATCTTGAGAAAAAACAAAGACCACTTGGCCTGGCGAGAGTTAAGGCGCTTGGCTGACCTGAGATAGGCCTACTCAAGTTTTGTAGTCGGTCCACACGAGAAATGAGAAATGAGCCACTGCCTCCATTCTTCAAGAGCCAGCTTGATTGCTATTAAAGAGCTCTATCTCTGATGCCGTAGCTGCATTCTGAAGGAGTCAAGTAGTGCGCAAATAGCGCACATGGATGCAGCCGACCTTTGCTCTCTGAAACCTGACTTTTACATTTCTGATGGTAATTTCATGTATCTAAAGAGCCCAAGATTGAAACGATCGAAACAGTAACGTTAGAGTAGACACTGAGTAGCCTACTTGTCTAATAGATATTTTATTTGTCCACTGCCATTTTCCTTTGTTTTCTCTAGAATATACAAATGGGCTTCTGTCTCCATTTTAAAAATGTAAATTTCTGTGAATGCTACTTTTGCAATCTTTTTGTTTAATTTAGGCTTACGCCTTGTGTAGACTGCATCTCTTATAGCTGAATGGGGACATTAGATTTTGTTTCAGCCAGAATAATATTTTTATGATCTAGTTTATTAATCTTAAACTTTATCTCTGTCAGAGCCATAAACCTCTGAATACTCTTTATTTTTGTAGCAGAAGTGGCGTCACGTCTTCATTTTTTTATTCGCGTTTAGACGAGCATTCTCAGGGGGAAACCTTTGTTTATATGAAGCATGGCGCACGCGCATTTCTCCCAGGCTTGTGCAAAATTCCGAATTTTAGAATGGATCTCCATTCAATTCACAAATTGGAATTTGAATTGAATTGGCTCCGCCCCACAGGAAGTTGAATTTGAATTGGAATTGGAATGACAGGAAGTGGAATTAAATTCATGGCAATTCAAAGCAACTCCACAGTCACACAACAGGAAAAATGTGTTGAATCTCACATGCATTCAGTTTTGGGGGAAGTTACTTTGCACTATAAAATTGAATAGCTACAGTTCCGAAATAATATCTTACAACACACTGTATTCTTACTTAAAATGTTTAGTTAGTATAACACAGTTTTTGTCTTTTGTTGATTATGTTGATTTTGGAGATTACTTGGCTAAAAGGAGTAATTTAATGTTAAGGTGGAAAAGTGAACATGATCATTTAAATCAAGTAAACTATACTTGAATTGCTTAAGTTTTGCTACACTGTGAAGTTAGTTAGTTAACCTTACTTAACCTGTTAGTTAACCTTAGTTTAAAAACCAATTGCCTTGAAATTACAGACTAATCTGGAATAGGAATTCCAAGTTGTGCAAACAAATGCTTACTTTGTGTAGTACACTTACACTAAGGAGAATTCCTATCTAACCTAACTTGGTCATCACAAGTAAAGTATATTGTGTATTAAACACAAGGTGTGCTAACTGATGTTGCATTTCCAGAATGCCACCTCCCTGGCCCACATATTTGTAAAGATATCACATATTAATCCTTACTGAAATTCAATCTTAAATTACAATAAAGTGACAGTGACACGGTTATATATACTGTTGGTGTGTAATTTATGTGGATGCATCGCACCATCAAGTAGATGACTATCCAAAACACTCTAATGCTGTCGGTAGAACATAAGCAACATGTTACATTTGTATTTTGGGTATTACCCTCGGAAAGTACTGCACAATGACGTTGAGACCTCACTATGTACCACTAATATGTGGCACACACCTGGGTTTGTCCAGTGGGTCAGGGAAACCTCAATCTTTGATGTCCACAGTGAGTCAGGACTTGGCCTGATTTCTGCATTTCAGTGTATCCATGATGTTGTGAAGGCATTGGGGTTGATATTAATATCCTGACCAGAGAGGAGAGTGCCATTTAATGGACAGCCACTAACACCCTTCTAGTAGCAACATAAGTTGCAAGGAGAGCACCCATAAAAATCCTAGTCAAGCTCATTTAGCCTTAGTAACTTAGCAGAGATAGCTTCAGTAACTTAGCAGAGATAGGGTACCTGTTTGTATGATTTCCAGATACAGATCTGTGTCTGTCTATAACTAGTTCTAATCACAGGTTTGGTCTGTTTTGGATAGTCATTGATGGGGTGATGTATCAATATAAATCACATATCAATTACACAACAACACTATATATAGCCTTTAGTGTCGCTGTCACTTTGTTATTGTAACTTAAAATTGAATTTCAGTAAAGATTAATGTGATTCCTTTAACAAAAATGCATTTCCAGAATACCACAGACCCGGCCTACATATAACAATATACAGTATAAATGTCTCCATTTTTTTGACGTTTCTGTGAATGCTACTTTCCATATCTTAATTTTTAATTTAGTCCTACACCTTGTGTAGACTGCATCTCTTATAGCTGACTCGGGGCATTACATTTTTTTTTCAGCCAGAATATTTGTTTTATGATCTAGTTTATTCATCTTAAACTTTATTTCTGTCAGAGCTGTAAACCTCTAACCTGACTCTCGCCAGATGAATTTCGTTCCGCTTAGCTCCGCCTAGCTTCACTCACATCCATCTGGGACCTCTTCCATTGAGAGTGATTTCTGCAACCGACTTTATGGTATAGCCAGTTAGGACGCAGGGCGGGAGTTTCATAGATGTGACATGGCGTAGAAGCGACTGTGAGACTGTTATCAACGTCACGGGTTGGCTTCGATGTGAGTGGTTGAAGTAGCACGTCAATAGATGACGGACAAGTGGCTTATTCAATCATATGCAAGCATTTTTTGATTAGGCCCAACCTTCTGAAACACCATTCCAATGGATCGGTTCCAGATGGATGAGTGGAGCTAGGCAGAGCGAAATTCATCTGGCGAGAGTCAGGTTAGTAAACCTCTGTAACTTTTTATTTTTGGCATCTGTGTTGAGGGAAACAGGAAACAATATGTTCAGCTCTGTCTTATGACCACCAAAGACAGACACAAAGAGATAAAATGAGTGTGAAGGATAATCTGATGGATGGATTGATGGATGGATTGATTGATTGACTGATTGATAGATTAGTTGGTTGATTGATTATCTCTGAATGTCCCAAAATAACTAATTCAATATATAATGTCCTTGTTCTTTGATTTATTGTTGCCTGTTAATTGCCTGAGCAATTTACTTCAACATAGCATATTCGCTCCATATATGCTGTAGTCATCTGACGTTGGTATCCAATGGTGCCAGTTGGCCAAACCATAGACATTAGAAAGCAAGATACTGCATTGTCCATCGAGTTATATTAGGTACTGTAGCATACGTGAAGGCAGCCGCCATCCTGCTGGGGGCAAACACCTTACTGTCTACGGTCACTCTGTCTACGGGCAACACTTGCTGGCAGTCAGATACACCTGTTTCTCCATTGGCCTTCAGCGATTGTTGCCCCCATAGATATTAGCATGTGCCGGCAATCAGAGGCACCTGTCTAATTACCAGTCAGAGTCACATGTTTCTCCATTGGCCTGCAGTGATTGTTGCCCCCACCAATATGACAGCGCTATTTACGTACGTTCTGGAGCCCAATGTGGTATCTAGCTTTCTAATATCTATGGTAGCCCCCACCATGATGGTGGCGTTATTTACGTATGTTCTGGAGCCCAATGCGGTAACTAGCTTTCTAATATCTATGGTAGCCCCCACCATGATGGTGGCATTATTTACGTATGTTCTGGAGCACGTTTCCCAAAACCATTTTTGCTAACTAAGTTAGCATCTTTCTTGGTTGCAATGCAATTTCCCATTGCCAACCAACTAAGTTGCTAACAGGTTAGCAACTATGGTTTTGGGAAACGCACCATAGTGCAGTATCTGGCTTTCTAATATCTATGGGCCAAACTCTCTTTATATACGCCTCTGCATAGACCTCTCCAGAATAAGTCCCGCCTCCGTAACCTCCGTATCCATCCAACCTCCGGGCGTCGATTGTCTATGGGAAATAACATGGCGTTTCGAAATATCATACCGGTAAAACATCTGTAGGTGGCGAAGTAGAAAAAAATGGTGGGCCGATTGGCCTACACACTCGGTGCCGTTAAAGTAGAAATATATCAGTAAGAAGCACTAAGCTAACGCACGCTTCAGACGCCGCGACTCCCCCAGTCAAGGTTGCATAGCAGCGGCAATGTTTCATAGTTTGTCTTCACGAAAATGGAGTTAAGTGACACCAGAGCCTGTCTATGGAGGTGGCACTAACCCTGCGTGAAATCATCATGTTTGATAGGTTGTTAATACATCCAGAAAACGTTACTGTTCTGATCAAGGTCATGCAAAATAAAGCTATCGACTCAATACGATACAGCCTCTGATTCCTTGTCTGCTTATCATTATCTGTTATTAGGTGAAAAAAAAATCTCATCTCGTCATGTCTTTAGTGTCTTCGGGCAATTTCTTTCTTTTTCAAATATCTCAATAACAGCCAACAAATTCGCACAGTCAAACCAAAGTTAAGTCATGTTGAAAATAGTCTGAACCTTGCAAACGATTTACATTTATAGACCACTGAAACCACGCATGAATCACACGTGAAAATTACTATCACGTTAGGTTGTGACTGGTTGGTTGTGAGCAAGATCTAACGTCCTCCTCAGCCCGCGTACATCGGAACTAATTAAGCATTAATAATCGTTTACTACTTAAACGGCACCGACAATCAAAAAATCCAGTGGAAACTAGATGGCAGAAGTGTGTAGGCCAATCGGCCCACCAGCTTTTTCTACTCTGTCACCTACAGAGTTTGACAGGTACGATCTTTCAAAACGCCATGTTATTTCCCATAGACACTTGACGACCGGAAGTTGGATGGATACGGAAGTTACGGAGGCGGGACTTATTCTGGAGAGGTCTATGTCTTTATAAAAAAATTCTTTATTATGCTTCGTACGATGGCTTGCAGCTGTACGTCACTTCCAAGTACTTAAAGACACCATGGCAGGGATCAGAGAAGGCAGCATTTGAAGCATGTAACTGACATGATTTCTTCCCATTGCACCTGCACAGATGACAGAAACAAAAATATTTTTAGTCTTTGTTTTCTGCCAGAAATGCAGGCAGCATTTTGCATGAAACCTTGTTGTATTTACATTTACATGCAGTCATTAAGCAGATGCATTTATCCAAAGGAACTGACAATGTTGTACAGAACTAGATGTACCGCATAGCGGTACAAAATATGACCGCCGCTCAGTCCTGTACATCCGTTCCGCGAAAAGAAATCGCACTTCAATTTGTCTCCATATTTTACTCCATCCCCCACTCTTGAAACTTTTGTGTAGGCCTATGCTTGTTTGGCATGCCTGAGTGTGTGTGTGTGCGGCTGCACAGAAAGTAGCCTACTGGTGCTGAAAAGGTGAATAGATTGTAGAATAGCCAAAGAAGATGTAGCATTGTTATAAAACCTTTAAAATCTGTAAACAATCACAAGTAGGGCAGTTCATCACAGTTCATCCATTGCAACTGGATTGATGAAAGGTCACTTACACCTGTAGGCTACATTGTATTTGGGAAAAGCAAAAGGTATCAGCATAATGTTATTTATTTATTTATTTATAAACAAAAACATCTCTGTCAGTTCCATGCCGTTTTCAACAGCTATCAAAACAAAGGTCATTTTGGATGGATGGATTTTTTTGTGAATGTTTCTTCTTCTACATAAGATTTTAGTCATCTTTAGTTCATGTAATACTTTATTGTCAATGCACAAATTAAGTAACAGTAGTCTGAAACGTTATTGTTAATGCACAAAAAGTAACAGTAGTCTGAAACGAAATGCTGTTTTACATCTAACCAGTGGTGCAAATAACTGACATGTCCAAATGGGCCTTGATGAAATGCGTTAAGCTAGACTGTTCATACACATTTTAACGGGCCAAAGTTGAAGAGCTGTTGTCCGTTATTGTTAGTTACAAATATAAGCTGATTCATGTTCCCTTGCATTGTGTAACTGAGGTCCATGGCTAGTCTGCCTTTCACCAGACCAAGCTCAATCTTTTAAGAAATCAAAAAATAAATAGGTTCACCCAGCCTAGTCCATAGGCACCCGATATTGTTTAATTTTCCGATTGATATATCCACACTCTGGCCATTCTAAATTCAAAAATGCATCAGGGAGTTATGACAAAACTGTAACTAACAAACTAGATCCTAATAGAAAGCTGTTAGCTTTCCTAAGCTACAGGTAGACTTATAAGGTAGGCCTATTTACAACATAAATTGGCAATAGGCTATGCTGGCGACACAAATAAAATCTCCTTTGGAAACCAATGACTTACGCCTTACAGTATCAAGCGGACTTAAACTGCCATATCGTGGCGAAAAGTTGTAATAAAATTCACGCAGCTCCATGAGTCAAGGAAAGCCTTGAATGAAGTAGCCACTTCTAAATGGGACCCACTACACAGTAGCTTAAGGTGTGTTGCTAAAGCAGCCATAATGAAATGAAGGTGTCATTGTTTGGATACTTAACACACACGTGCTTTTTAATTTCACAGACTACAACTTCCAAGCTGGAATCAAAGCACATCGATTCCCCTCTCACACCCTGCACACACTTAAAACAAAATAAACAGGCGTCTCAGTCTCCATGTACAGGCAAAACTGTATCAGACCCGGTTATAACGTTGGTAAATCTTAGATTACAGCGTGCAACAAATGACAGTCGAAAGATACAATTACAGTGCTGCTATCAATTTGCTTGGTATAACCGTATTTATAGTTTTCTACAAATGCAATCAATCAAATTGGCCTCCATCACTCAACCAACGCTAACGGTAACATTACCTAGGTCCTTATTGATATTATAAGATTAACGCATTACCTGCAGTAAAACCAAGCATGTCCGATAAACATCCTCAGATTTATTTAGGCTTCAAGAAGAAATGGGAATTACATTTCATGTGAACATCATCCTATCCTTATTAGACGTTCTCTGCGGTAAACTACAGTCCTTGTAGGAAGCGTCCATTGTTTTTCCAACCCACTTTTAACTTCCAACAAAATTACGTCTCACTGCAACGATGCGCCATCTAGTGGACAAACGACTACTTATCGCCAATACTGGAAATGCAGCCATGATGATGAATATTTATTTTGTCTTTCTTTTAATCCTACTGAATTTGTAATTATGTATCGGCCGCTCTAATACCGATAGTATGTGGGTGCCTGTGTGTGTGTGCATGTGTATATGTGTGCACCGCCATCTACAGGCCAATGAGTGTACAGTCACTAAATGTACACATAACCTATTTTTTTTTTAGACCCCCCCATGGATGAAATTCTACGAAACTTGGCATACCCCCAGAGAATGCCAGGTCAATCATACACATAAAATTTGGTGCAGTTCTGAACATCTTAACTGAAGACAGGGGTGATTAAAGCAGAATAATATTGCATTTTCATTTTTTACCGGGGGGGTGCAAATCCCAAATAAGTGATTATGGGCCAGATTGATGTGGGCCCTTGAGACCAACATACCATAAAAGATTCTTCATCCTCAGTGCCACGGTTCAGGTAGTTATTTAGGAAAAACTGCTTTTTTTGCAGTTCGGGGGGCCCAGCACGGGGAGTGGCCCCCGGGGATGAAACGATTTTTTTCCGTAAAAGTCTAGTGGGGCTACATACCCACCAAATTTCATGTGCCCCGGTGGTTGATTGTCCCGGTATCGTTGACCAAAAATTCAGGAAGTAGATGACGGAAAAAAAAAAAAAACTTTGACAATCCCTATGTGACCGCGGTCATAATAATAATTTGGCTGCATTTCCAGTATTGGCGTCACGTAGTCGTTTGTCCACCAGATGGCGCATCGTTGCAGTGAGACGTAATTTTGTTGGAAGTTAATCTAAAGTGGGTTGGAAAGACACTATGCTTCCTACAAGGACAAGACTGTAGTTTACCGCAGAGAACGTCTAATAAGGGTAGGATGATTTCTGCATGACATGTAATTCCCATTTCTTCTTGAAGCCGAAATAAATCTGCGAATGTTTATCGGACATGCTTGGTTTTTACTGCAGGTAGGCTACGTTAATCTTAAGTTATATCAATAGCCTAGAGTAGGTAAAATAATGTTACTATTAGCATTGGTTGAGTGATAGAGGCCAATTTTATTATTGATGTATTTGTAGAAAACCATAAATGCGGTTATAGGCTACCAAGAAAATTGATAACAGCACTAATTGCATCTTTCGACTGTCATCTCATTTGCTTATAACCATAACCTAGGCTACTAACAGGAGCTAAGTGAGTTAGCCACAACACGTTCGCTACGTGATGGTTTTCTAATGGAAAATATAGGCTACCTGAAAGACAACCTGATGATGCATCCTAAACACCGGGCTGGGACATTAAGCTCAAAGTCTCAAAAAGCATCTGAGTCAACGTTCATTCCCAAACACCCATATAGGCTACTTCAATCCTCTATTTTCAAAGGTGATTCAAGTAAGGAAGAGCATGGCTCAAAGTAAAGTAACTAGGACTGAAACTACATAAATTCGTCAAAGTGAATAATTTGTGTCAACTCGCCGCAATGTAGATTTATTAACGCACCCGTGATCTACATCTCCATTTAAACCAAATGTTTTAGAGCGCACGTTGAGAGATGTATCCAGGGCAGGGCTGTACCTACACATATTTGTTGCACGTGCTACAAAAATCATTCTTTGCGATGGATGATTTAGTACCAACGTTACACCGGTCCAATACAGTTTTGCCTATGGCTATACCGTGAGACTGAGACGTTTTTTGTTTATTCGAAGTGCGTGTTTAGGGTGTGAGAGAGGAGTCGATGTGCTTTGATTCCAGCTTGGTAGTAGTAGTCTATGCGATTAAAAAACACGTGTGTGTGAAGTATCTAAACAATGATAACGCTTTCATTATGGCTCGGACTGGTAATCTGTACAACTGGGCAAATGCCCGGTGGGCCAGTCCACATGTGGGCCGGTGACCTCCGGGATTTTTTTTTTTTTTTTAATTATTTAGCCTATTTGCGGCCCGTCATGTAGACCTAGGCTTTGCCTATAAATGCAGTTGCATCCATTTGGATTGGGGGGTGACAGGTCAATCATTTTGGCCTCTTCATGACAAGTTCAGTGTGTGTTACGATCGCGCCCCCCTGCCCCACCCCTCAAGTGGATTTGTCCAAGCAGCCGCTTGGTTTGTGGGGAAATATAGCCTACGAGTCCATGCATGGTAGCCTAGGCTATATAAGTGCCCTCCGCTGGCTGGTGTTCACATCATCGCAGTTTAACCGTAAACAGCAATCAGAGGTGTCTAATTTCATTCCATAAATATATTGTTTTATAGGCGTAAGTTGCACGCTTCTGAAGAGCTTCCATTTACTGCACCATGTAGGCTACTGTAGTGCGGTTTGTCTGACATAAAAAAAACTTCGGGTACCTACAATTTTCGCACAACTTGGTGGAAAAGTGTAGCACAGGTTAAAGAAAACCTATTCATGTTTGGACTCAAAAGGAATTTCAAAGTATTTCCCATATAGTAGCCTTTTAGCTCACGACAGTGAAAGTGGAACTTGGAAAGTGGAAGTCTCTCCACCGAGTGTTACATTAGATGCACAATCAATCGCGAGTCGATGCATGTAAAAAGTATCAACTGGTAGGTTAGTAACGAAGGTAGCCTAATTTTGGAAAATGTGATGGCGGCGCACACAAACTTGGGCAAAACGTTTAGTATACACTTGTGGTGATAGCCTACAGTTAATGTGAATCTCTGACTATAACCAATGTAGAAGATTTGCACCAAATAGGCCTAACTGTGGTTGTGTTTCTACAACATGTTGGCACAAATCATAATTTCTGTCAACTATGACGATCTCCATGCATGTTCAGTAGCCTATATTTTTCATTTAATCAAGCAGTGACATGTGGTTTAATCAGTGTTGGGCAAGTTACTTCAAAATCGTAATATAGTATGTATTACTTATTACTATCATTTCAAAGTAATTCATTACATTATAATATTACTGTCTCTGAATTGTAAGGCATTACACTACTATTGTTTTACTTTTGCTGTGGGAATACATCTACTGATGCAACTGGACACATCGTCAGTGATGTTCCTGGAGTCATTGGGTGTTTCGGGTCTTTCAACATCATACACCCTCATCCAGGTGACCCAGCCGGGGTTGATCAGACCCCAGCTTGTGTCCAGATGGCATGCTAGCTACCACGACTCCATGGTTCTCCTCTCTTGAGCCACAGCCATCTTGAGGCCCTCTCTGCCGCTTCGGTAGTATTGCGGATGGCTCTTCTCTTTTGCTGTCCGACGATGCCTAAACGTCCGAGTGCGCTGGCCAAGGATCGGGCCGCAAAGCCTCTGCACCCTACCTCGACTGGGAGGCACTTCGCCCTCCATCCTGACTGCTGGCAATCATTGACTAACCCCATGTACTTGGAGAGCTTCCTCTCATACGCTTCTTCCAGGCGATCTTCCCATGGGACTGTCAGTTCCAGCATTACGACCTGCTTGGTGGACTCTGATACAAGGACGATATCAGGGCGGAGGGTGGTGACCGCAATGTTGCTGGGGAACTTCAGTTGTTTCTCAAGGTCCACCAGCAGCTGCCAGTCTCTTGCCGAGGTCAGGATGCCTGTTGGTGCTTTCTTTGCTGAGGCAACCTGCTCCCCAGCCTTGACAAAGGTGATGGTGTTCTTGGGGGGACGCAGCTGCTTTGCCCATACCAGTCCTGTGTTGATGGCTTCAGCTATAGTCTTCAGGACTTGGTCATGCCTCCAACGGTAATGCCCTTCTCCTAGTGCTGTTGTGCAGCAACTAAGAACGTGTTCCAAGGTGCCTCTCTTGGAACATAATGGGCAGGCAGGTGACTCTCCTAGACCCCATACATGTAGATTTGATGGACTGGGCAACACGTCGTACACTGCCTGGATGAGAAATTTGATGCGGTGGGGCTCAGCTCTCCAGATCTCAGTCCAGGTTACTTTCCGCTCCAGCGCATTCTCCCATCTTGTCCAGGCCCCCTGCTGTCTCATGCCCACCGCCCTGCAGGATCTTATCTCCTCCACATCGCACGCCGCCTCTCCTTCCCCCTGGTGTTCATTTGTGGAGTTGGAAAGGATCCCAGACCAGCTCTGCCTCGTGCCACCACTCCCACCAAAGCCCTGTGGCGCAGCCTAGCTTTGGCCATCTGTACGGCCTCTTCTGCCTTCCACTCTCTACCCGTCCTCACTTGGATTCCAGCATTGGCCACCTTTGGATCACTAGAGTCCCTGTACAGCACCACTTCTCTAACCCTTGCTACCTTGAACACCTCCTCTAGGGATTTAAAGGGCAGCTGCAGCTTGTTATTGTGCCCGTAGAGTGCGATGCTGCTCAGGCTCTTAGGTAGCCCCAGCCATCTCCGCAGGTGGTTGCTGACTTTCCTCTCCAAGGTCTCTACTGTGGAAACTGGGACGGCATAGACAAGGAGAGGCCACAGGATCCTGGGGAGGATGCCGTGCTGATAGACCCATGCTTTGAATTTTCCAGGTAGCCCGGATTTGTCCACGGATTTCAGCCAGCCATCCAACTCAGCACAGGTGGTCTGGATAGATGTTGCATCCTTGAGAGAGCTGTCAAACACCTTGCCCAAGCTCTTGACTGGCTTCTCTGTGATCGTTGGGATGGCTGTGCCTGAGATGTTAAACTGGAACTTGTCCTCCACCTTTCCTTTCCTCAGCACCATGGATCTGGATTTGGCAAGCTTCAAACTCATTCGGGCCCACACCATCATCTTCTCCAGACCCTTCAGAATCCACCGGCATCCTGGGACTGATTCTGTGGTGACTGTAAGGTCATCCATGAACACCCTAATGGGTGGCTGACATTGCCCGGAGCTCATAAGAGGTCCTCTGCAGACTTGGTGAGCATATTCATGGCCAAAGAGAATAGCGTCACAGAGATAGTACACCCTGTGATGATGCCAATATCTACCTTGTGCCAGCTTGATGGAGTTGCTCCTGAGGAGACCCTCATCCTGAAGTTGTTGTAATAGTCAGCGATGAGGTCTCTACACTTGCTGGGGACATGATGTTTCACCAGAGTGAGCTGGACAAGCTTATGGGGGATGGAGCCGAATGCATTGGCCAGATCAAGCCAAAGCACTGACAGGTTTCCCTTATTTTCTCTGGCCTCTCGGATAAGCTGTGTTACCACACCTGTGTGCTCCACACAGCCCGGCATCCCTGATATGCCACCTTTCTGGACTGATGTGTCGATGTAGGTGTTCCTGGCTAGGTAAGTGCTCAGCCTCTTGGAGATAGCACTGAAGAAGATTTTGGACTCGATGCACAGGAGGGAGATGATGCGGAACTGGTCGAGCTGGGTGGAACCTTCCTCCTTAGGGATCCAGACCCCTTCTGCCGTACGCCATTGTTCTGGGATCTTCCCCTTTCTCCAGAAGACTCGCAGGATTTTCCACAGCCGCAGTAGCAGTTTGGGACAACTGGTTGTACACTTTGTACGAAGTGCCACTTGGTCCTGGAGCGGAGCCTGCTCTAGCTTTATGGACAACCTCCTTGATTTCCATCAGCTTCAGTTCATCCATGTCAAACTGCACCTCTGGTTCAGGTGGGTCAATGAGGATGTCGCAATATCCCAGCTTCAGCTCTCGTCTGGGATCGCAGAACATCTGTGCGAGATATTGGTCAATGTCTTCCTTTGAAGAGGACAGTTTACAGCTGCGCTTCTGGCCTAGCAGGTATTTTGTGAACTTGAAGGGGTTGGTGATGAAGGCAGCTCTTTTACGTGCTCTCTCACGTCTCCTCCTCCGATGCCACTCTGCCCGGCGAAGAGTCCTTATCCTCTTCCGGAGCATGGATATTAGTTGGGCTAAACCAAAGCGTTCCTCCTCTCCTGCCTCTTTGTATCGAGACTTCAGCGCTTTCATCTCCCGCCTTATGAGGTGGACCTTCTCTGCTCTGTGGTTCCTTGTGTAGGATGTACCCGAGCTTGTGTGGGATGTTGTCCTCTCCTCTTCACCGAACCTCTCAGCTGCCTAAAAGTGATTGTTGTCATGGCTTGCAGCTTCCGTTCCGCCTCTCCCTTTGCCACAGACTCCAGAATTTGATCCACGTCATCGTCGAACTGCTTCCACAGCGTAGTCATGGTAGCTGCCGGCCACTTGATCCGCCTCCGTTCCGATTGGGTGCTTGAGAAGTGCGGCGCCAACACTTGGAGGTTCCTAGCACTGTGGGGTGACTCCAGGCAAGGCCCCTCCTGCGACTCACCAGGTGGAACACCTGTGCGTTGTGTTGCTGCCGTTCCCCCCAAACACTTCATCTTTGCTTGGTGGATTTTCAAGCCGCGCATGTTCTTACATACTTTCCCACACGTACACTGTGCGCTCATAGTCGTTGGTCCATTGCCTAGGTCTGTTGCCATTGAATCAGTCCAATTGGGGTGCTCATTCTCCCCCCCTCTCGGGCACCCCTGGGGGTATTTCTCCATTGAGTTCATCGTAGCTTGTTTTGGGTGTCCTCCTCACGGTGAACACAGATTGGGTTGCCAGCCCGTTCTGCCCCGGTTGCCGTCTCTCCGAGCAGTCACTGTCTCTCCAGTTTAAGTTACTTTTACCAAAATATCTAGAAATATGGATTTGGAATTCTAAATGCAGTTTATTATGCTCAATGCAGCTCATTGCACTTCTAATGGAGGGTGATGTGGTACAACATAATGACTGAGCTAGGCTTAAGGCTACAGTAGAATGCAATAGGTGCAGTGATGGCTCATGATGCAATACAAGGAACAATCATAGTCAGAATTTTGTTTAACCCTTAAAGGAGTACCGTCACTTGGGAAATTAACATTCTAAAGAATATCTGGGTTCATTGAATTCAACATAGAATTTTAGAACCTTCAATTGTTGCGGAACTTAGAATGTTCAAAAACCTAGAAGACAAAAGGTCAAAGTCTGGTCAATTGTGATAGAAATGCTGTAACTTTAGGCTTAGGCCTACTCATTAAAATCAACAGAGAGCCCACTACCTGTATATTGTAACCCAAAACTTAAAGACATGTCAAGATAGGCTACACAGTGCAGCTACTGGCCATTTTGGTGCCCTAACTGGTGAAATACAGTATTAACCTAAGTATGTCATTATATGGCCAACTATAAAGATGTAATCTGCCTGTTCCCAGGGATGGATAGTATTTCTGAAACATGTAATATGTGTTTCAAATGCAAAATAGTATTTTGTCCTTTGTATTTTATTGGGTTGAAGGAAATGGCTCTGTATTTTGTATCAAAATACTTTATTGGTGTGTATTTTTGTATTTTAAAAATACTGCAAGCTAATCATCGCAAAGTGTTGTGCTAATGCTGGGAACAGGCAGGGATGGGCAAAAATACATCAGAATGTATTTCTAAATAAAATACCTAATACCCTCATTTTTAATGTATCAAAATAAACTACAAAATACAGTAGGCCTAACCATATTACGTATGTATCAAAATAAAATACTGTATTTTTGTATTTAGAAAATACTCAAAATACTTTTTTCAAGGAAGTATGGAAGCACTGCAAAAAAGCTGTTTTTTATCCCAAACATTTAGCCTATTAAAACTATATTGTAAAAAACAATACAATTTGTCCCCTGTCGTATACCGTATGCAAGTTCATGTAGTGTGATCAGAATTAAGAATAATTCAAGAATTTACATTTACATTTAGTCATCTAGCTGATGCTTATCCAAATGACTGACAGAGCTTTCAATTAACCACATTATAATCAATAGGCCAAAATCATAATTGTGTATCTGTGCCAAAATTCGTAATTCAAGTCCAGTGCAGAACTGAATAAGAAAATCATAATGGCTATGTATCTTGAAGTTCCAGTATGTGAGAGACTTGACGTGCCTTAATATCTCCAACCTCAAGTATGCAGCTAATAAGGAAATAGAATTGTTATTTAATTAAACAAGGTGAACTTCTCCCCACTGTGGAATGCAGTAAAAGGATGCTACAAGGAAGGGAATTCAAACTCACTCAACACCTTACCATCTATTGATGTCATTGTGGTTGAGATATCTGACATTTTTCTGTTAAAGATTGGCATGGAGACAATGGGACATGGTTGCCTTTGTCAGTGTCCTTATGTGAACTTGCACAGGTCAACTTGCTCATCTTAACTTGCGTACCACTTCACACCAGTGCTTCAGACCAGAGCTGATGCTTCAGCAATAGCAGTCACTGAAAAGCTGTAAGTGTTGTTGAACACAGCTGTTCTCACATTAGCTGATTGCGATAAACATAAACCATTGTTGCCTAATTACCAATTATTCATTACACCTGTCTGTAGTATCTACTTTTTTTGTGTTTTTCACATATAGTATTTTGCAGTATTTTTAAAATACAAAAATACACACCAATAAAGTATTTTGATACAAAATACAGAGCCATTTCCTTCAACCCAATAAAATACAAATGACAAAATACTATTTTGCATTTGAAACACATATAAATAGAAATACTACCCATCCCTGGGAACAGGCAGATTACATCTTTATAGTTGGCCATATAATGACATACTTAGGTTAATACTGTATTTCACCAGTTAGGGCACAAAAATGGCCAGTAGCTGCACTGTGTAGCCTATCTTGACATGTCTTTAAGTTTTGGGTTACAATATACAGGTAGTGGGCTCTCTGTTGATTTTAATGAGTAGGCCTAAGCCTAAAGTTACAGCATTTCTATCACAATTGACCAGACTTTGACCTTTTGTCTTCTTTTAACAAAATTCTGGCTATGATTGTTTCTTGTATTGCATCATGAGCCATCACTGCACCTATTGCATTATACTGTTGTTAGCCTTAAGCCTAGCTCATTATGTTGTACCACATCACCCTCCATTAGAAGTGCAATGAGCTGCATTGAGCATAATAAACTGCATTTAGAATTTCAAATCCATATTTCCAGATATTTTGGTAAAAGTAACTTAAAAGTAATACAATAGTAGTGTAATGCCTATTACAGATTCAGAGACAGTAATATTATAATAATGAATTACTTTGAAATGACAGTAATAAGTAATTCATAATATATTACGATTTTGAAGTAACTTGCCCAACACTGATTAAACCACATGTCACTGCTTGACTAAAGGAAAAATATAGGCTACTGAACATGCACGGAGATCGTCACAGTTGACAGAAATTACGATACTGATTATATAATAACCTATAGGTCCAAATCTAAATGTTTGGGTTCAACATTTAGATTTGGACCTATACGGCCGGTGCGTGGATATCTCAATGGCAAAATTAAACAATATTTATATCGGGCGCCTACCATGGACTAGGCTGGGTGAACTCAGCCTGATCTGCCGGCGATTCCTTTTCGATTTCTTAAAAGATTGAGCTTGGTATGGCGAAAGCCAGACTAACCATGGACCTCATAGTTGCAAAATGCAAGGGAACATGAATCTGCATATTATTTGCACAAACAATAACGGACAGTAGCTCTTCAACTTGGCCCGTTAAAATGTGTTAGTCTAGCAACGCATTTCATGAAGGCCCTTTTGGACATGTCAGTTATTTGCACCACTGGGTAAAACAGCATTTTGTTTTAGACTACTGGTATTTAATTTGTGCATTGACAATAAAGCTGAATATCATATGAACTAGATGACTAAACGTATGCATATGTAGAAGAAGAAACATTCACAAAAATCCATGACATGATCTCTCTTCTTGATAGCTGTTGAAAACTGCATGGAACTGACAGGGATTGTTTTGTTTAATAATAAATAAATAAACACATTATGCTGCTACCTTCTGCTTTTCCCAAATACAATGTAGCCTACATGTGTACCTTTCATCAGTCCAGTTGCAATGGATGGACTGTGATGACTTGTGATTGTTTAGATATTTTAAAGGTTTTATAACAATGCTACAATTTTTTTGGCAAGTGCTACAAATCTATTCACCTTTGCAGCGCCAGTTGGCTACTTTGTGTGCGGCCCGCAAACAAACATTCCAAACAAGCATACACAAAAGTTTCAAGAGTGGGGGATGGAGTAGAAGATGGAGACAAATTCATTAATATGATTTATTTTCACGGAATGGATGTACAGGACTGAGCGGCGGTCATATTTTGTACCGCTATGCGGTACATCTATATACGGCTACTTGCCAAAACGAAAACATAAACTCCACATGATAGGTCTTTAAATTTATTTGTTACTGTTTCGTCGTGCCTTTTGCTGGGAAAAAAACAGTTTGCAACACGCTGAACTTGAATCAAACATTCTTTAACACAGCTGATCAACCGTCTGCTTTCACTTTTGAAGTTCCATTGCAAGAAGTGACCAGACTACTTTTGGATTGATATGAAAGATGTAAATCAGAAGCACAAACCCCATTGCTATTGACAACGGTAATTATGTTTGCAGTGGTAATTACATGAATTTATTTTACCATAGAATGTTGGGAAATCCCATTCAAGTCAATGGAGCATTCTACTAGCATTGTGAAGAGCCGTATAATAAATAAAAATAAGAATTGTGTAAGATTTGGCCCCTGTGATACCACATAGTACCATGTGCAAGTTAATGTAGTGTGATCGGAATTTGTGTAGTCAGAATTAAGAACCATTCAAGAATTTACATTTACATTTAGTAATTTAGCTGACACTTTTATCTAAAGCGACTTACAAAAAAGGGAACAATCAAGGTAGGTATGACTATAGGACATGTCACGCAAGTCACAGCAAGTACTTTTCACATATAATAGAATGACAGTTCAAGCTAAGTTAAGTCAAGGGAAGGAGAATAGTGATAGTCTAGTGCTAGATTAAGCATGCCCAGCTGTTTGTAGTGCTAAAGGAAGTACTCTCGGAAGATCCTCGGAAGTTCCTGTACGTGACAAACTTGATGTGCCTGAATATTGCCTAAAATTACGAGGTGAACTTCTCCCTATGTGGAATGTAGGAGGGGATGCTAGGAAGGAAATTCAAACACATTTTGTGTGTGTACATTAATGTGTATCGTATTCCAGGTATGTACCCCTGAGCAAGACATCCAACTAGGCTAATTAGTTCACTATGAGTTACTGTAGATAAGTGTGTCAGTTACCGGTAAATAAAGTAAAAATGTATAATTTTCAGGTCTGCATCCTCAGGAGTGGTACCTTTCAGACACGTGGTGTAGAGAATTGTGCTGGTGGCATTGGGTGTTGGAAAGCTGACTTGGGGGGCGTCCACTGCTGCAGGTGTCTCTGTTGCTGCGTCCATAGCTGGCAGAGATCACCTTGATGAAACCCAACCCTGTGCAAAGACTTAGTTACAAAATATCTATTCTACAAATAGGAAGGTCTTTTTCCAGGAGCATGATTCATGTAGCATGATGAATGCAATCTGAGCTCAATCAGGGTCAATTTCCCTGGAACACCAATGCTCAAAAGTATGAGCTGAAGTTACTTATTGTGTATACATGAATATCAGTGTTATTGATTTGCATATGAGTTATGTATATGTAATCTGGCATGCAATTACAGAAGTTAGCAAATATAAATCATTTGTGATGTATAGTTGTACTGTATGTGCTCAGTCTAATTCTGCAGTTCTGCATGACTTGTTTGCATGTAGGTGTTGATGATGTAAAAGTGTTAAGATTTACCACAGCTGATAACATTCTTTGCATGTTCACATGTGACACGAGAATCTATTCAATATAACAGTAAGGAGGGTCAGTATAGCTGCATTTGAAAGCTTTTCCCAAATATATAGTTGGGACACTTACTCTCTGGGCCGCATACAAAAGATTTATCCAGGTATTTATATGTCCCAAAACAGGGATTAGAGAACACCGAGTTTGTCACAGGCACAGTACAACTTGACATTCCATTGCACCTATGTAAAACAACAAAAACATTTTAGTGTATTGTTAAGCAAGCAACCTTGATGAAACCGCGCCGTGTGCAAAGACTCTTAGAATATCTATTCTACAAACAGGAAGGTCTTTTTCCAGGAGCATGATTCTTGTAGCATGATGAATGCAATCTGAGTTCATGGGTTCAATTTTCCTGGAACACCAGTGCTAAAATGTATGAGCTCAAGTTACTTCAGATGAACACAGCTGACTAAAGGTCATCTGCAACCAAAGGAAATATTAAATAGGGCAAGGAAATGTTACTGAACAGGTTGTTTGAATATTGTATTTGCATGTTTTTTTCTATTAGCAGATATAGTGCTGTATACATACCACAGGAGAGATGCCCCGTCCCGCCCTCACATACAGCATACCTCTTGGCCTCTATACCTGAAAACAAGAAAAAGCAACTTGGAGGATGGAGATGGACAACAATACATTGCTTTAGTTGCACACATGTCCAACATTGATGCCCTAACTCGCCACTGTCCCAAACTTTTGTTGAGCTCTCCTTGGAGCTCAATTACCAGTGTTTGCAGTGATCACTACTGGACATTCCACATTGCTAGACAGCACTTGAGTGAGGATAGACTTATTTCCACTTCTTAAATAACCATTGCTATCTGCAATAGCTACAGTACAGGGACATCAGTTCATAGCTGAGGATTTGTCCTAGGTCCACTTCCCTTTCAGCATCATATGCAGTAATGATGCACTGGAGAATGTTTCTTTTTGTTGCACTATAAAGGATATCTTGTCAATTTTTTTGCAAATAATGCAATCTCCATAGCACTCTTCAGCACTCCTCAAACATGCACACTCTTCCATTTTTCTGCATGGCTGGAATTTGAATGATGGAACAGAGCACCAGTGAGATGTTTTAAAGGCAAGAACAGTCGCCTTTACAGTACCTTCACCTATACTTTAAGGTATTTTGCACGTTTATTTTTTAAGGATCTTTGGCTTCACTGTGCAGTGGCACCCAAAGATTCTAGAGCGCTTAAAAGACATCTGGCTCTGGGACGTCGAGCACCTGGTTACTATAGTAACCATTTAGTAAACAAGCAGGTAGGTATGGCGGCAAAACGGGAGGCAGGTATGTTGTTGTCAGTCTTGTGTTTTTCAAATTACTCGATTCGGTTTGCCTCTATCCTGCATTATCCTGGCAGCTATAGTGATAGGCCTGACAAATTCGTCCATAAACCATGCTAGCGATCAATTCGATTTAAAATGTCAAAGTCCTTTGGTTTAGACATTAGCCAACAGTTTAGTAGGCTAAGGTTTTAGCGAAAGTATCGATCCGTTAGATAATTGGCCTAACAAAATAGGCGGTGAGCAGTTGGGTGACTTAGGCTAAGCCTGTCAGTCCATGATTTAGCATAGGCTATGCCTTACAATTACTAATGAGTTGTCGCATTTTAAAGCAGCCGGTCAAGTCGCGTTTGGGAGCTCCCAGCAACGTTTGATGTTCCCAGCCCACTGTGCCCCAATCGCTTGGGGAACGAGATGCTGGCAGTGAAAGGATCCCCAGAGCGAGGGCCCGGCTGCTATGACAACCATGTGGTGAGTGTTTCTTTGACTGTTTATGGGCGGTGTCGGTGCTGGGTCAGGTAGGTATTGCATAACAAAAGCCAGGAAAATATCTTGAAGGCCTGCTTTTTGAAGAATCCAGACGAGTACAAAATAATGGTTAAAAACTGTAGGCCTAGCACGATTTTCATTGCTTTCAGATTGGCACTGTCTTGTATGACATTCAGAAAAGACCAGAGAGCAAGAAGGGCTATATTTTAGCAGCAAGAACTGCAGCACGCTTTCGACCTGTTGCACAGGTGAGTCAATGCTCAGGTGGTCCCATTAATAACAACAACCTTGAGATATTCTCAACAGCTTCACTACACTGTATGGCCTTATGTATCCAGTATATAGTTATTGCAAACATACCCAGGGCAACATTAACATAAAAAGAAGCACCAAAAGGGCCATTCATGTACTATTTAGCAGGGTTCCCATGGATCATGAAATTTCTGGAATAGTCTATTCTAGACATGGAAAGTCATGGAATTGTATCATTTGTGGGGCAAAGTCATGGAATATCAGGGAATTTTGTAGTAGCAGTTTAAAATGTACTTGCAAAAACACATTAATGCAAATATATGTCTAAGTAGAATTGATGTATATCTAGTAATTAGCTTTACTGCTTGCTTGAGTGGTTGTGGTTAGCCTAACTTTGTTTATTCAATGGCCATTTATTCATCTCCCACTCAAAAAAAAAGTCAAAGATTCTTGAATGCTACGCGACTACTCTGAAATCTTTGGTCGGTATATTGTACGATTCATTCTAAGTAGATCATGGAAATTCAGGTTTTTTTGTCAGGGAAAGTCAGGGAAAAGTCATGGAATTTTACATCTGACTTAGAGTGGGAACCCTGTATGTAGGCTTACTTGGCACACCATGCCAATGGTAAGCATTCAATGGCAGGATGTATTCAACAAATGACAAGGTCGCATCGTTTTACTGTGTAGAAGTAATGCTGTAGGCTACTGATTACAACCATGACATCTCTGTCTACAGACATTGACTCCCTCACCACAGATGTACCAGCCTAACTGGGCCCTGTCTAAAACAGAACCTCCTGGGAAAACCCCCTTCAACTCCACCATGGCCAGATTATCTGTCCAGCAGATCAGTACCGGCTTAAATCCAGGGTGAGTTCAGTCTTTTCCATATCAGCAGTGAACCAAAGCAAACTTCCCAATGGCATCAGTGTTGCTAATCCACTGCTACCCAGTAGACACACTGTATCACCTGTACCACATGAAATCACATGAATTACAAAATCCAAAGAGAGCTTTTCAGGTATTGCGGCAGCATCTCAATTGACAAGTCTGCTACTCTATTGCCTGGTGCAGCTAAGATGCAGCTAAGTAGCAGCAGAACCATCTCAACTTTAAATTCTTGGATGTCAGACCTTGAATATTGCCTACTGCAGAAGCATTGATAGTATTAATGACGTTTGTTAGTAATATAACCCTAAACAGCTGAGGTTCTGATTGGCTGGAGAGAAACTATACTGAAAAATGCTGATGATGGCTGAAATGCTGACCTTTCTGTCCTATCCATCGCTAGCCCAGGGACGTACGCTCACAACACCAGCGCCTGCAGGAAGGTGTCCTGGCCCATGAAGTTTGGCTCCCCAGACTGGAACCGAGTGCCTCAGCTGGAGAGGAAGGCGCTGAGAACAGAGGTGAGGGAGAGAGAACCATATGGAAACAAACTGAATGATTCAAATACCATATGTTTTCCTTACTTAGATCGGGCAGAACTACATTCTATGTAAGACCTTCACATTTCCATAATACAATATAATTCAATATAATATTTATATAATGGCCAGTTTCCTATTAAGGCATACATTTTTAGTATGAAAAGGCACAGGATTTTTGGGTCATATAAGAAATTTTACATGTAAAAGGTATGTGATAATATAACATTGATATGATAATGTAGGAAATGACTATGAAAGTTTTGGGGTAGATTCATGTTAGGCAGCCGTGACCCACTCCGGACCTGTAACCGGAGGGTTGCCGGTTCGAGCCCCGACCAGTGGGAACGGCTGAAGTGCCCTTGAGCAAGGCACTTAACCCCTCACTGCTCCCCGAGCGCTGCTGTTGTAGCAGGCAGCTCACTGCGCCGGGATTAGTGTGTGCTTCACCTCACTGTGTGCTGAGTGTGTTTCACTAATTCACAAAATGAGTTTCACAGAGACCAAATTTCCTTCACAGGATCAGGCTTATACATAATACGGCTAAAACATAGGAAATTACTGTATATAATAATTTAGTAATTGAAAATGCAGCATTACACAAAGGAGCACATCCGGAGGGGTTGGTTGCTTTGCTCAAGGGCACCTCATCCGTGGATGTGGGAGAGTACTGTTCAATCACTTCGCTCACCCACATTTTTTCTACCATTCAGGGATTGAGCTTGCCACCTCCCATTTAGAAGTCCAATTCCCTAAGCGGTAGGCCATGGATGACCTCATGCAATCAGCAATGAAAACACTTCAGTATTTATCGCTAAACAATAGGGGGTTCAGCATCAGGTGGATTGTGTTAAATGCCTTCCAAAATGAAAGGCAACAAGTTTTCTGTCCATGCCTTCACCCCATATGTCCAGCCCTCATTCTTTGTAGGTGTTACAGCCAGAGATCTGGACCCACAAGCATGATGATGCCAGTTGGGCATGGATAGAAGGTGGCATGGGGTGAGAAAAGAAGCAAAAACTGACTTATCTAGTTAAAAAGTGTCATAGCTTACCAGGGTTACCACACAGGCACACAGGCATACTCAGAGAGTAGACCAGAAATGTTGCACACACAAGTTTTGGAATATTTGCTAAACTTTGTCCACAATATCTGATGATTATAGTTGTCACTATAGTCACACTATAGTCAGTATTTCTGTATTTGCCATTCAGATCAGGAATGGTTAGTTGTCCATTCCTGAACATCGTGCAAGAGCTGTTTACTGATATTTCCAATGTATTCACGCTGATGCATTCAGAGTGGCGTAAAGGGAGAGGGGGAGGGGAGGGGCGCATGATGATGCCAGATGGTGGCATGGGAAGAAGGAAAGGAGCAAAAACTGACTTATCTAATTAAAACGTGCTTCAAGGGTGCAGTTGTTTTGGTTTAAATATTGTTTATTACACAGCTCTTCATAATGCTGAAGAATGCTCCATTCACTTGAATGGGCCTTCCCAACATCAGTGGTCTGATATTTCTCGATAACAGACCTTGCTAAGTATAACAGACCGCTGTTTACATGATCACATGGAGCAAATACACACCGAAGGATCCGCATCTGCACCCGGATCTAGCTAATAAGGGCATTTATGCATCCGCATCTAGCCAATGAGGGCATTTATGCACCCGCATCTAGCCAATGAGGGCATTTATGCACCCGCATCTAGCCAATGAGGGCATTTATGCATCCGCATCTAGCCAATGAGGAAGTTTTAGTTGGCAGGTCATTGTCCATAAACACAATTGTGTTTAGACAAGGTGAGGTTTCTGGCGAACAAAACATTTCCCTGGAAGCTCCTCCTTGCTGAATGTGGTTTTCCAAATCAAACATGTTCATATTTCCTTTACTGGAACTTCCTTAGCAGGACCTTGTTTGTACATGCATACTATATTTTTGTAATAAATACTATATGCATGAATAGTAAGGCTGGGCATATAAGATTGTTCGTACATGAATACTAATACTATGTATTATACATGTGGTTTTAGAGCCATATATGGTCCTTGTGTTATTCTATTAGGACAGATAAGAATCATGTGTTTTCAACAGGACACTAGTGTACACCCATGTTTCTATCCATCCTCCACAATTAAAGGCATAGTCCTTGACTGTAGCCCTTTAAACTTTCTGTCAAATTCAGTGATACTCTCCTCATGTTTCTCTATCTATCCGAAATAAAAAATAAGAAATAAAATTGATCCTCCTCCCGTAATAACATTTATATCTCTGTTAGCCTCCTCATTTAGAATAGCAGGTGGATTTTAAAGCAGTAATTGAAGTTATACGGCAGTATGGAGGGAACGTGTAGCTTTGTATAAGATGTAAATGTGAGACAAAGCTGCACTGGTTGCAGTCAGAGAGCAGCTGGTGCACTGAGGAAAGGTAAAAGCAAGTGGCATTATTTACAGTATCCAAGTATCCAGTATTTTCTTGTTCTATTTCTGTCCAGCTTCAATGTGACAAGGAGTTCCTGAAGCAGAGGAACAGAGTAGCATACCTCAAATTATACTACCCCTGAGTCAACACCTCACCAGCAGCTGAAATAAGTATTCTACCTGGATTTAGACCTGACTGCACCACCTGTTCCTGCACATCTACCCCCTACTTTTAACCCCAAATATACCTTGCAATCAGAAATGCCTGTTTGTGTTATCAAGATAAATGTATGCATCATATCTGGCCAGTATTCTGAGAAATGTTACTGTGTGTGAACTGCCTGTTCATCACGTATTTAAGGGACAAAATGAGTGTTATTCTGCACAGAGCTTGTATCTCTTGCCTTTCCTGCCTCCTTTGATGAACAACCATGCTTTAGTGTTACAGTCTTATATAAAGGAATATTGTCCCAGCTGCTCACATTTTATATCAATTCCTCAAGGTGTTAAAGGAGAAATCCAGCAATTGTTTTACATAGAGATCGAGGTCATGGAGTAATTGTCGGTACGGGGGGGACTGTTTTACCTAGCTCGAGTTGCTGCAGCGAGGCAGCTACAGCGCTACACTCTGGGGGCATGTTGGTGAGCCCCATGTTCACACCCCCAGAGTGCAGCATTTTTTTTTTTACGTACTGACAGTACTTGGTGACCTCAGAAATGCTCTATGTGAAATATCGCCGGATTTCTCCTTGAAACATTATTCTGTGTTGACTTGTTTTTTACATCAAATGTATATCAATTAGTGAAATAAAGCTTCATAAAGCAGTGATCAGTTCCGACGTTGTTTTGTTTCACATCTGTAAGTTATGACTTATGAAAGATGACGTGGGCAAATATTAAGAAAAACACAACAGTTTAATAGAAAAACAAAGAACAAGAAAAACTTTTTTTTGAGTTTATTACCCCCTTTGTATTCACAAACACACTTTTAGTCTGGGATTTGGTAGGCAGAGGCAACACAAATAAGACATATCTGTCCCTCGCAAAAAACAAAAAAAAAACAAAGGAAGATCAGTGTTCAGCCAAAGCCTTCACTTGACTATCAATCATGATGGTTGAGTAAACCCTTGGAGCATCCCGAAGCACAGAAATCCCAGCTGAGTGAACTGCCTAGCTCCTTTTCCAAGAGTCCATTTTGGCGACATTCACATTACCTGCCCAGAATTCTCAGTTTCCAGTACACCGAGGCAGAAGGCAGTTCAAGAGATCCTTGGCTGTTGACTGACAGAAACAAAAACTGTCCATGAAAAGTCAGTGGAGTTTCTTCCTTTACTTCTTCCGCCTCACTTTGGGCTTCTTGACTGGCCTCAGGTAGGGGTTATCGATGCTCTCCTCGTTGACCTTCACTGTTGGCACCACCCCACCAGAGGGCAGTCCGGAGTTCTCCTTATCCGCTCCAGGATCATCCTGCATCAGAAAGATAAAAAAAAGAAGATACGTAGCTCCTTATTGATCCTTATGCAGCACACCACCAGACAGAGACGCCAGTCTACTTATTACTAGGCAACCATTGTACATAAAACACATATGACATAGACACAGTGGATAGCAGATAAGTTAAGTAACTGTTTCTGGAATGACCAAAAAAAAAAAAGGTGTACCATCTGACCCCATGCACTGGTCATACTATAACTGTTCAGAATCTGAACATATCTGGCACCTCTCATTGTGACAAATTTGACAAAATAACTGAATGGCATGCTGTCATGGCATGTTGTGCATTTTAGTCATTGGAACAAAGAGATTAAGGCCAACCTCAGACTTACATTGATGATGTTGCCGTGGTTGTTCTCGCTGTCTGTCTGGTCGTCCTGCTCAGAGGAGTCGGTCTCCTCCAGAGACTGCAGCTCCAGCTCGGATGGGAGTAGGGCACTCAGGTAGGGGATAGAGCTCGGACGGGCCGCAATCACTAGTGGCACACACAGAAAATCCGGTCAGGTTTGTAAAGGCGGACCATCTGTAACAGTTCTGTTATATGAATTATAACCCACATACGGGCAGTGAAGTTTTGCAGATCATCTCAATTTTGAGGTCTGGTAGACAGCTTTGACAAAAACAGCTTTGATAAACTAAACCGAGACAGCTTGTTGAATGCAAACTCAAGGTAATGACAGGATTAAGAGACAAATGCACACAGACAACAACGACGAGCTAGCTAGCTCTAGCCTTCGAATGCATTTCATATGGTCTGGTGAATCCCCTTTTTTTTTTGCCTTGTGGTGTCAGCAATGGAGGCACTAAATCAGCCTTTATTCCATCAGCATACGCACTACTCTTCTACAGCAACACTGATTTAAAAGGCTCTATTCTCAACCAAACCTCGCCCCCTCAACTCAGTACCACTGAGCCAAGGTCCTCAATGTAGGGCTTCCAGTCTCAGTATCCAACTGGGGTTCCTTCAGTGTAACATTTCAAAGTTTAAGATATGGTTCTTTAAAAATAATAAAGATAAATGAATGAATAAATAAATAAATCAATCATGGAAGCGAGCTTACATGGAAAGGCTGTGATGTCGGTCTTGAAAAAGCTCTGGGTCTGTGCTGGGTCCTGGGTCTGTCCGGTCTTGGCCATGAAGCGGGTGAGCGCTCGCTCCACGTCCCTCCGCTGAGAGGCAGCTTTCTCACGGACCACCTGGTAATCCGACACCGGCTCCCGGAACGTCTATGCAAAGGCGATGGTAAAGTATAGTCAGCCAGCAGGCTACTGCACCAGAGCCCTGGTCATGCCTTGGTCAGAGGACATGAGTATTCAGTCTACTCAGGAGCACTGTCGCAAAAGCCTGTATAAACCGTTCTCATTCTTTTAGATGGATATACTCCAGACTTTACCTACGTATTGTTCATTTGTCTTTAATGTGGTGTATCTTTATGCATTTTCTTTTTTAATCTCACTATGAACTTTGGGTCTGCAAAAGGACTAACTGAAAAATTAACATTCAGTGTTGGCATTAGAACTATTGTCAGACTTTAACCATTCAGGGGTGCGTTTTCCAAAATCATAGTTGCTAACCTGTTAGCAATTTAGTTGGTTGGCAATGGGAAATGACATGGCAACCAACAAAGTTTCTAACTTAGTTAGCAACTATGGTTTTGGGAAACGCACCCCAGTACAGTTGGCTAAGCTATACCAATGTGAATTTTAGCTTGAATACACACCGGCGTCTTGATGTACGTGTGAGGATCAGGGAATTCTGGGAAGTGGCTGGGGATATGAGCGGGATGTGAACGCTTCTGTCCAGCAATGAGTGCCTTGGGAATCACAGGTGGATTTGTCACAGGAGCTGTGTAAACAAACATCACAACCGTAACAATCAGGACTTATTTTGTCCTAGAAGGTCAATGAGGTGTTACGTTGTTCTGTATGAGGCAGCCTTCAAGATACACAGAGGATACTTACGTGCAGTTATAACCATTCTCTGGGATCTTTTGGCATACACTGGCAACGTATCCACATTGAAGCCTGTGGGTGAGCAAACGTCTTAGCAACTTAGAGGACGTAAATGTTTCTGACAATTTTCCTACAGGAATGTTGTAGCAAGTGACAGGTTTTATATCCATTAAACTCTTCTCATAATATGAACTATAACTTGCTGAAATGTAGACCTATTGCTGGTCACTTACCCATTTCTATTAGCGTAATCACCACATCCGGCAGCGTGGGCGTGCTTCTGGCTGTGTGCTCACAGTACGCCTTTGCACATCGGCCGATTTCTGTGATGTCTGCAAGGAACAGGAGAAAGGTGAGCGCAGTAGCACAATGAGTGACGCTCATAACGAATAGCTTCAGACATGTTCACTTCAAAAATAGCCGAGTCATGCTGCTCCGAAGATTAAATCTTGACTCAGCTTGAATTGAAGCTGACAAACACAGAAATCTGTTTGGTGCTTCGTGGCCTGAAAATCAGTCACCCCAGGTTTGATTCCCGAACCGAATATTGTGAGTCTCTGTCGGTGTCTCTGAACTTTTTAAACTTTTTGTTTTAATCTGAGAAAGCCCTGGTGAGAGTAATTCCGTATGAGGAGGAGGATGAAGTTCAGACAGAAGTTGTCCCTTACAGCTCTGCATCATCTCTGTGAGTGACTCAACGGCAGCCTTCTCTGCACTCTCATAGCCGCACTCCGTCAGGAGCGAGCTCACCACCACCTGAAGTGTGCGCCGCCGCGCCAGGTAGTAGTTCTCTGCTGGACTGGTTGTTGTCTTGTTGGCACCAGAGCGCTACAGAAGCAGACAGGAGAGAATGTTTTAAAGAGTGCTCAGATTATGATTACGCCCATACACATGCACCCCTACCAATATATACCGATTCCTGGGTAATGTGATGAGCAAACAACTAATTCTCAATTGTCAATTAATTGTATTATAGTAGGCTATTTATTGTATTATAGTAGGCTAAGTACTAGGAGCATCCACATGTCTAATAGAACAGATGCTCTATTTCTGTTTTTTCTCTAACAAACACTGAAACCTCGTGTATTTGCACAACACTGTATATAAAATTAGATGAGATTAGATTAGATTAGAGTCATCCACACTATAACTACTGCACAAGTAAAGTACCAGCACAACGAAATGCAGCAGGCCTAAATGTTTAATGTACTGAAACAGAGCTGAACTGAAAAGCAGATGTTATAAGTCATTATGCTAGAAATTATTATGCTCCAGTATCACACTCACAACAGCACAATACTATACTATTTACATTAAAAAAAAAAAAAAACAGTTATACATCTAAAGCAGCTATACGTCTTAGGATGTTGATTAATTTGCTTTCTCTCAACATGATTATTATTTGCTAATATTTATTATCAAGTACACAGGGTATTCTGATACAACACTAACCAGCAAGTGTGATGACAACAAAGACATTGAAGTGTCTTTGATGAACTGTTCAGCCCACCCACAATCCCTCTGTTTGGCCCATGACAATGGGACAGTGGCAAAAACAAACACATGTCAAAGTATGCCACCTCAATTTGCTAACGTTAATTTAGATTCAAATTTAAAACAATGTATGACACATACTATGATGAAGTAGGGAAGACATTATTAACGTAGCTAGGAAAGGCTACTTAACCTACTTATATCAATATTGGCAAAGTATATCAGTATGTCTAACGTCTTGATAGCCTAAATACAATCAAAGCGATAACCGCACATCATATTATCCTGAATAAAACAAAGAGAAGGCGAACATGGTAACGATAATGCATCGCGTGCCTTCCAAGTTAGCTCGTGT
Organism: Alosa alosa; assembly: GCF_017589495.1. Classification (NCBI taxonomy): domain Eukaryota; kingdom Metazoa; phylum Chordata; class Actinopteri; order Clupeiformes; family Clupeidae; genus Alosa; species Alosa alosa. Next base: position 22,549,869 of record NC_063192.1, on the reverse strand, counting down.
ATGGAGGCTAATGTTATACAATAGCAGCTATTTAGCAAGTTATTGATAACGCGTTCTTCTGATGTTCGGTTCCGTTGACAGAAAGCCAAAACCCCTGTATTTAACGTTATACTGGAACGAAAAAGTCAAAGCCATTTTATTATATGGGGATGGCTTCACGTTTAACAGAGGATTGTTGCAGACAGCGCGTTTTTCCTTCTTTCGTTTGGCTAGCTACTGTTAGCTAACGCTGTGATAAAATGCAAGGAAATTATTACGTTTTCTTACCGTTCCTGAATTTAAGGATCCGCTAGCCATTACCGCCGAATCTGCCATCTTCACGACAATGTCTAATCTTGAGATATTTAAGAAACACAGTTCGTATGATGCGTAAACTACATTTTCTACCTCTACAAAGACAGTATTTTCTTCGCGGTGGTAACAACACAAGCAGAGAAATAAGCACATGACGTCACATCCGTGTTTGTACGGTTAGGACTGGACCTGGACTGTCTCACGCATACTGTATATAGATACAGTCTATGGTCTCACGGGATAGACCCTATGGATAGACACAGAGCAAAGTGGTCGCACCGTAGGCTACCATTTACAAATGCACTGTATTTCTCAGAAACTGTTCATTGTACTCTGATCTGTATTGATCCATGAGTGGATGTAATGCAATATTTGAAACAAGTTCATAGTCATTAGCTCTGATCAGTTGTCTGATATACTTCCAGATCTGTTCTAGCCACTGAAACCACTGAATTAGCTCCCTCATTCATTCAAGTCATAGTAAGTGCTGTGCTATGATTTCTCTCTATTTTGTTGAGTGCAGTTGAATCCCCATGATCACAATAAAAAGTCTGTGAAAAACATAGCATGAAAGTGAAGTTGGCCACACACATACATTCAGAATATGTAGGCCCTTTGTGTACCAAACACCCTGCATGCCACTTATTCATGATGCTCGTTTTAAATTGCTGGACCACAAATGCAAAACATATCAGTTATTTATTCAATTTCAGCCAAACAGTTTAATGCAAAAGTACAGTTACTTTAACAATCAGTATTCTACAAAAATATATTTTCTGCTACAGAAAAAAACCTACAACTTGAATATCAGACCATTCAGACACCTATCTAAAGTCAGCACAGAGAAGTTTCAATGTGTTTGTTCGGCTATCAATAGTAGACGTGCTCAGGTGTCAGAAGTAGGCTATTCACTGTGAGCTCAGAAGGAGGACCTGGATGTCTTACTAACAGGTTTGTAGTGTGAAGTCATAATGCATGAAGAATCAGGCACCCTAAATCCTGTGCTTCCAAAACTACTACAACAAACTCCATCCTGTTGTGAGATTGTGTGAAAGAAGACAAAGCATAATGGGGGTAAAATGGAAGACATGACAAAGGAAGAAAAAATAAACAGAAGTAGACAGAGGACACAGAACAGACATAAGTAGGCCTTTCAAACTTTCTCGAAAGGGAAGAGGTGTTTCTGTTGACCACGTTTCTCTCGCTTGCTGCTGCTGGCTTGCTTGGACGCCTCCTCCGGTTCCTCTTGCCTGTTCTGGGGCCAGGAGCTGGCCAGCGAGGGGGCGTTGGCGGACGGTCCACCTCCCTTCCCCTCCTCCTCCGCCTCCTCCTCCTCTCTGAGGACAGGCCGTCCGTCCCTCCCTGCTCCCCCTGTTCAACCCCTGATCGCTGCTGGGCAAGGCCCTGTTGTCCGTAGCGACGCTTGAGTCTCTCCCTGATCAGAAGACCTTTAACCAGCAGAGTCCAGTTTGCCACAGCGCGCTTCTCTCGTTTCTGTTGGAGACACACAGAGGCACACAAAGGCAAGTTAGGGACACACTGTGATGTGCTTTTGGCAAACACATGCGCACACATATTTTAGAAGCATGCCAAAATGAGACCAACTTCCTAGTAAGAAGACTCACAAGAAAATGCTGGCAAATGCAACCACTGCCCCATGGAACTACACAATAAAGTACTTGTGTGTGCAACTGATTTGTTAAATTAGACAGATATATATGGAGTTGGTTTTAATGAACATTTTGCAGGAACACATTATAAATCACAGAAAAACACAAACAATAAACATATTGCTTTCCTATGTCATTCTAAAATGCACACAAGTTTGGTAAATTTAACTTTTTTCCCTGAGCAATATCAAATATGTAGAACTCTGCCAAATAGAATTACTGCACAAAGCCTGAATTAATATTTCAGGAACACGCCAGCAATGTAATTTGCACTGGAATTTCAAGGAATCTCATTTCCATGAAAATCCCTCTCCTGGGGAATGTGCTTCCTTCACTGATTGCATGCATTAACCCCCCCACACACACACACACACACACACACACCCACACACACCTCTATCTCCTTCTTCTGCTGAATCTCTTGCTCATTTTCCCATGCAGCTCTCAAGATTTCCTGATGTTCCTCACAAACAATATATCCATCAGTTCTGAAAAATAAAATGTTCCATTAGTTGCCAGCTGGTTTGACAGCATTTGAACTACCATTAAAGATCATGCAATAGTCTCTGTTTTAAATCTAAATGACTAAGTGCAAAGTTGGGGAGAGAAGCAAAGGATCTCACGCATGTAAACCCATCATGCAGTGTATGCCACTGACCCATCTATGTTTGGTCATGGATGGTATCAACTTTTAACTTTGCCAGTCATTTAGATATTAGGGCCAATGGTCTCTCACCAATTATTTCTTTCACTCATACTTACATTTACATACATTTATTCATTTAGCATTTTTATCCAAAGCGACTTGCATATGTCAATTATATTACAAGGGCAATTGTCCCAGGAGCAACTCGGGGTTAAGTGCCTTGCTCAAGAGCACAACGGTGGAATCCGGGTATTGAACCCATAATTTTTCAGGCTACTGCATGCTAGCCAAGCTCCTTACCCACTACGCTAGGGTTTCTCAACGGGGGCGGTACCGCCTCCTGGGGGGGCGTTCGTACTACCTAGGGGGGCGCTGGGAACGTGAGAGGTTTTTTGTTTTTTTTTACATTTTAAACTTTCATGGTTTTCACATATTTTTGGTGCAAAAATAGGCTACCTGAAATAAATAGGCTATTTTCATTCATGGGTTTCTAACCCCTCTACCGTCCCAGCTACATTTTACTGTTTATCTATGCTCAGTGCCACGGAGTCAGTGGTCATACAGTGCAGTTCGGGCCTGCACACGCCCGGACTCACGTTCCCCAGCCCCAGCTATCGTCATCTCTATAGCCCGTTTTCCGCTCGCTGTTGTTCTGCAGCTGCTCTGAGCGTAGTCTCCACGAAAAGACCGTTGCTAATCCGTTGGATTGTTACGGTGCATATGTTGTTCACGTGATGTGCACTTGATTTTTGTCCATGATAAAATGACACGTCTTGTTGCCTACATTTAATGTGAAAAAAAAAAATCATTACAACCAATGCTGATGTGGTAGTGTTTTTTTTTTTCCAACCAGTCTCCTATTGCTTAGGACATTTTCTTATAATTCCAGAAGAAACCAAAACAGCACAGAAATGGGCTCGTTTTTTTATTTAAGCAATATAGCATGAGTGTGAGTGGCCTAATAGCCCACCCAGGGGTGATTTTTTTTTTTTTTTTAATTGTGTGTGTGTGGGGGCACCAGAGGATCAAAGTAAGGTCAGGGGGGCATTTGCTCAAAAAAGGTTGAGAACCACTGCACTACGCTAACACCACTCACCAAACACCACTACTTACACTGCATGTGAATAACCGCCGTGGAAGTCGAATCCGGTCACTGCTAACGCACAGTCTATTTCCAGCTTCCTGGCCACGCGGTGCAGATTTGGCAAACGCAGGTGAGCACAGCCGATGGGCAACATGCAAGGCTTGAACAAGTACACGTTCCCAAAGTCATTGCGAGGGACCTGTGAAACACACACACACACACACACACACACACACACACACACACACGCACATACATTATGCAAGCCTTCAGCTACACAGAAAGTATCTTAATCCTACAACCACTCGGACACAAAACTCTAAGGCTTTTCTGTGCCTGGTCAGTGTTTTCCTGCTCAAACATGAGCCCTTGAGAAATGCCCCACCTTCCCATCCACAGCCAGGGGAGGCTGGTACTCCTCCGTCTGCCACTCTCCGAACAGTGAGAGGTCCTTCTCCTCCTTTTGCTCGGCCATCGAGCGAGCCTTCCGCGAGCGGTTGGAGAAGCCCTTCACCATCTGGCGCCAGGACAGCAGAGGGGAGAGAAGTCAGAGATGAACAAGGAGGTGCGAGAGGATTAGGGAGGAGGAGAGTTCAAATGCTGTTCTTAAAACTACAAAACCTAAGGCTAGTATGAGCCTATATCCTATATTAGTAAATATGACTCTTTACCTGCCAGTCTTTGTCACAAAGAGACATTCTGTTTAAAAGATTCAGAATTCAACCAATCAAATGGCACCATTATATATTATTTTGAGTAGGCTACAGTAGGAATGATTGAGCACAATACCATGTAGCCCTCATGGCACATATGTGACTTGAGTCAAGAGCAGAATATCCATAGGTTGAAAATATCCATAGGTTGAAAATCGTGTAAATTAAAGTTTTTTTTTTTTTTAATATGGCCCCAAGACAGGAAGGGTGAAATGGTTCAATTAATGGCACATACCTTATAGGGCACTTCTCCAAGACGGACGGTGCGTGCCTCTTTAAGCCATGTGTCTCTGGAATGCAGCGTATGAACACAGTCCCTACACACACACACACACACACACACACACACACACACACACACACACACACACACACATACACATACATTAATACAATCTCACACATCCATGCAGTGTATCCATCACATAGTAAGTGTAACCCACACATCAATGATCATCCAAATACGTTATGAAATACCAGGCTAATTATAAACCCTATAAAGTCTATATACAATGTAGTCTATGAGCATAAAACCATACTAAGCAACTCTGGAAGAATAATCCCTAAATCAAACTGAAGCTTGCGCATTCTTTAAAGGTATCCGCCTACTGCACATCTAAAAGGCTGCTTCCACTTACCTGGAGTAGACAGGCTCCCCCCTGCAGTAGCCCAAGATGGCGGCTGTGGAGGGATACAGGGCCTCGTACTTCAGCAGGTGCCTCTTCAGGGCGTACAGCGGGTGGTTCTTGTACTCCGAGATGGCCGTGGGCAAGGGCTTGCTCAGCAGCCTGGCCTCCAGCTGAGGACACAAAGAGGCACGTCATCCCCAATGAGATATTCTATATGCCCTTTAAGTGTGACATGTGTGTGTATATGAGTGAGTGCGCATGTGCGCGGCTTGTATATTTTTATGTGATTGTGATAAGGTTCTGTGTGTATGTGCATGACATAGTAACTTTGAGGGTTTTGTAAAAAAAAAAGTGTGTGTGTGTGTGAGTGTGTGTGTGTATGAGTGAGTGTGCATGTGTGCGGCTTGTATATTTTTATGTGATTGTGATAAGGTTCTGTGTGTATGTGCATGACATAGTATATAAGGGTTTGAGAAAATAAAGTGTGTGTGTGTGTGTATATGAGTGAGTGCGCATGTGTGCGGCTTGTATATTTTTATGTGATTGTGATAAGGTTCTGTGTGTATGTGCATGACATAGTATATAAGGGTTTGAGAAAATAAAGTGTGTGTGTGTGTGTGTGTCACATGAGTCTAACCTCGTTGTCCTCCTTCTTTTCCCTCTCTGAGTCAGGTGCTTCATAGAACAGCAGCGTCTCGTCCCACCAGTCCCCCTCCACGCGGCGTTTCCGTGACGACGTGAGCCAGGTGGGGTCGTACCTGCTGCTGAGGTCTTTGATGTAGCCGTCGCCATCCACGGCCACCACATAGCTTATGGGCTGCGTGGCCTGACTGGAGCAGCGCTGCACCTGCCCAACCCCCTGCTCCACGTCCACACACACCCACCTGCCCACCTCCTCCAGGTACACCTCTAGCCACTCGTCGTTCCCCTTGCCCTGCCTCCTCTTCCCCCTCTTCTTGCCCATCTCCTCCCCCTCCCCCTCCTCCTCCTCCTCCATCTTCTTCTTCGCCCCACTGGACGTCCTTGGCGCTCGGCCTTTGCCCTTAGCTGCCCCTTTGCCCTTTCCCCCTCGTCCCTTTTGCAGTCCTCCTCTCCTCTGCTCCTGCTCCTCCTCCTCGCTCTCTCCTCCACTGCTCAGCAGGAACTCCTCTTCACTGCCAGCCTCCTCCTCCTCCATCTCCTCGTCACTGCTCTCGTCCTTGTAGCTCACCTTTGAGGCCACGCTGCGTCTCTTTGTGTTTTTCGGACGCTGTCCCGTCCCTTCCTTCTCTCCCGTTCCATCTCGCTTCTTCGGCCGCTTCCCTCCCCTCTCCGTCTTGCTATCCCAGCGGCCTGCGGCCGGACGCTTGGACCCTGGGGACACTTTCGCCTCTGGGGAGCTCATATCCGAGAGGCTTTTTTTAGATGTGCCTGTTTTTTTATCAGCTGCAGACTTGGAGGTTTTAGCTTTGTCCTGCGGAAGGAAATTAAATTAAGTCAGGAATCATATGTTATTACTAAAAAACTTTACCATCCTGTGATACACAAAAGATGTATGAATATAATGTATGATTTGTATAACGGTACTATACAAATATTACACTACACAAATATGCTCTCCATATGTTTGTCAATAAACATGTATCTTGACTCAAACACCGTACAGACATATTTAAATTGGGACAAAACAATATTGTAGAACACATATTGAGATTTCACACATATGTGTGTGATACATGCATATTCCACTTAGACAGGGGGTGCAGCCTTTGGTTGCTAAGGAGACAGGTACCTTGGCAGGGGGCGGTTTGATTGGCAGGGGCTGCAGAGAGAGCACCAGCCTGCAGAACAACTGTAGTGCCCTGAGCACCAACAGGAATAACTACAGAGAGGAGAGGATAGAATGGGTCAGAGGTCAAACCTACAAACCACTACACACCACTACACACCTACTCAGTCAGCATGCCTACTAATGACACCTGAGAAATGCAGTTCTTCAGCATCAGACAAAGACAATAAGGGATCCTTAGATCTAATGTGGCATTCCAGACAACTCGGAGGTCAGATATTTCCTCCCAATTTCATTCCAGACAAACTTGGAGGTCAAGAATTCTGAACTCCTACTTGAAAAAAGTACAATAGAAACGCCACTTGATGTCGGGGTAAGTCGATCTACCCCAACTTGAGCTGGAAGAGGAGCTGGAAGAGTAACTGGTCAAGCAAAACACGACCAATATCATGGGTTAGGGGGCACACTAAAAAATGGAGGAAATGTGTATCTGCAAAGTTTTTAAGCTGCTTTAGGTAAGTGTGTAAGTGTGTACACTCACTAAAAAGAGTGTAAAAGTGGAAATATAACATCCAGTTAAATAAAACTTACTAAAATATACATTACTATTATGTTTGTTTGAAATCTATTACAAAGCTGGGCAGCCTTGAGCAAGGCACCTAACCCCTCACTGCTCCCCGAGCGCCGCTGTTGATGCAGGCAGCTCACTGCGCCGGGATTAGTGTGTGCTTCACCTCACTGTGTGTTCACTGTGTGCTGAGTGTGTTTCACTAATTCACTCAATTGGGTTAAATGCAGAGACCAAATTTCCCTCACAGGATCAAAAGAGTATATATACTTATACTTACTTAAACTAATGTTTGCTTCATCTGCAGTGTACTGAATGTAGATTTCCTGTGTGTGTATCATGCTGGCCACAAAAACACTATTCACATTCACATATTCTACTCAGTCTTACGTGAGTCATCTCCTCATGGTTTCTGGCGGTCAGACTCCCCAGCCTCCTCTCCAGGACCGTCCTCAGCTCCTGGCCTTTCTCCTCGGGAAGCTCCGGGTTCACTGTGAAGGTGGTCCCAAACCTGCCAAGCGGGTGAAGGTGTCAATGTGCTTGTGTTGTGAAGTATGTAAGGCTCTGTACAGACTGTGACAACAAATTTCCCTTGCAAACAGCCAATCAATTAATCAATCAATCAACCAACCAACCAACCAATAGGTGCTATACTTCAAAGGTGGTGTAAATACAGTATACATACATGTCTGCATTAAAGCACAGAGTAGACATATGTGGTGAATGAAAAGATATACTCGTTGGTTTGATCCAACAGAGGACACACAGAAGTTCATATACTATGAGAGACATGCAGAAACTGACAATTCCGCAGGAATAGTACACAAGCTCACTTACCACTTCGACAGGTCATTGAGAAATAGTGTGTCGACCCGATTCGGGTTAACCGCTATGAAGTGGGAGGGCAGTAGTGACAAAGTAATGGCTATGAGATCTGGTTCTCTGCACACACTGTTCCGGAATATTCCATTGGCTAGCAGACACAGCAGATGAACCTGGGACACACAATGCAATACAAGTGTTAAAGTTGCGACAACACAAGAGAAAAATAATAAAGCAGGCCAAACCCAGAACAGAGGTGTAGACTAACCAGAGTGCAAAATACAGAGTAAAAAGAAAATTATAAAAGCTTTTCGTCATTGTATAGACAAATGAATAACAGAGACTTATTGTTGGCAGATCAGAGGCAACTCATCCATAATTTCACTCAAAAGTCCTTATTACATTAACCAGTTATTCAGGGCAGAAGAATCTACCTTGTGCGTGTCTTCTATTAGGTCCTTGTTAAAGCGGTTCATCATGCGACGCAGGTAGTTCTCAAACTCGGTCTTCCTCTTCTCCCTGAAGACACAGGAAATGAGACTGGCTGCTAAAGTGACTTTGGAGAGACTGCAGAGTTATCCGCACTACAAGATAGTGGAAGAAAACTCAGCACAGAGAAGCAGTAAGGCATGGACGAGTTTTATCCTGAGCTTTGGCTATTGATAAACATGTGTCTAGTGTTATCTGCGACATAAGAAAGTGTGAAACTTTTAGGAGTTGTAATATTCCTTTAAAAAAAAAAAAAACTTGAATAATATTTACCAACATACATCCTGACTTTCCAACCCACTATAAACAAGATATCTGCACATTTTTAAAGTATGCATTTAATAACTTTTAAGACCTTTTCAGAACCCGTAAAAAGGAAAAAATATTATCATTACTACGAGTGGTATTAACTTATTCTATGTGAAACCCATAGCACGTCTTCCATCAATGTAGCCTATTAGCTGGAGAGATAGTGCTAAAAGCAGCCATATGACTTATAGTGGGGACTGAAGGCTTCACTAGACCTTGTTCACTAGTCATTGCTGAAATAGTCATTGTTGTGGGATAGGCCAGCAAAATAAACTAACAAACTGTTCCAGATCAAATGTAATGCCCGCCCTCCTACAATTCAATACATTTTAAGACATTTGTAGGCCTTAAATATAAAACACTACTTCAGATGTTTTAAAGACTAACAATCCACGGGGACCCTGTTTAAAATGTATCAGTTAAAACTAGTCCCAAAAAAACTGAAAGGTATAGCAGAAATGACCGCCGCTTTGTGGGGATATGGTGATGTAAGTGAAGTTGGTGTGTGTGTGTGTGTGTTTTACAAGCATGTCATGTTTCTCACTTCTGTTGTCTCTTGCGGGCGATGTCTGGGGTTTCGATCTCAATCTCCACAGGCTGAGACGGAACCGCTGGTTCCACAGGAGCAGCAGGCCCCAACGGCTCTGTGAGCTCTGGGGAGAGGAAGCAGAGGAGGAAGAAGGGAGAGAAAGGAAAGATGAGGATGAAGAGAAGATGGCTGTCAACATAAGATATCCAACCAGACATAAACACAGCAACAACAGACAGACACATAATTGTTACCATAACTACGGGAGGGTCAACAGCATGATATAAACCAGAGATGCCCAGTGAGCGTATCCTTCCTCCCATCTTCATCTTACACACCCTCAAGCCACTGGCAGTCCTGGCTCGTCTCCTGCCCTTGGCAGGCATATTATTTTACATCTCCATTAAACCTGAATGACAATGATGTCTCTTTAATTACGCATCAAGCTCTGTGGGGATGTCTCGTTAATTACGCATCATGCTTTGTGGGGATGTCTCTTAAATTACGCATCATGCTCTGATGTTGCTCATGTTGCGCAAAACCTGCCACTGAACATAGCTATTTACATCTATAGGCTCCAAAAATGTTTTCTTAATTGAACTATTTCTGATATAATAACATTATATAAATAACACACTCAGCATGATAAAGACCCTGCAGGACTGTCACCAACACCTGCCGAAGGTTTGGGAGCACCAGAAGCATGCACCTCTGGCCACCTTAGCCTAGATGACAAAAGCTCACACAGACAAAATGTGCACTGGGAGACAAAATAGCTAATAAAGTGTATAGATGCATATTTGTAAATTCTGCATGCCATTACTTATAACCTGCACCTTCCCTGTCTTGTGTCCCTGTCTAGTCTTCATCTAGACTCACATCAACCATTACCAGTTATTAAAGCTAGTGCACTCTTAAATTGATCATTGTCACGTCTAGCTAAACTAAAAGCCTAATATGAACTAGTCAGCATCTCAATGATTGAGTAGACACACACATTTTGTACAGGGGACACAGTACACCAAAAACGGGGATGGTTCCAGGAAAACAGGGACATCTGGTCACCCTAACACACACACACACACACACACACACACACACACACACACGGTCTGTGTAGCTGACACAAGGGAACAATGACTTGCTAGACAATCTTAATTGAAGTCACATTCACCCCAGCAGAAGAGGACACCTCTAGGAGACACAATGGCCACCCTTCAGGAGTGCAATCAGCACCCACCACAGAGAGAGAACAGGTGAGAGGACACCACTGATGGTGATAATACACACACTCCGACTCTGCACTGACCACATAGCACAGCACAGACACTAACCTTCCACCTCCTCCCAATCGCCATCTTCATCACTGTCATCCTCACACTCCTCATCGTCTTCCTCTTCTTTTTTGGTCTCAGTTTTCTTCACCCCTGATGCAACAGCAACAGCAGGTACAATGAAGTCATCATCATCATCTTCATTGTTGTTATCAGCATCGACATTCATGGTTTCAGGCTCCCTTTTCATTGGCTGGTCCTGGAAGTATTTGCTGGTGTGCTTCTTGGCAGAGGAACTGCCTGCTTTCTTGGAAGTTTGGGATTTGGCTTTGGATTTCTTGGGGACCTCCTTAACCCCATTTTCTGAGAGGAGAAGACCATGCATGGTTACCTATTTTATATAGTCTATGATGGTTACGTATAGGACACACCGACTATGTTTTAGGTACTCTAAAGCCAAAACATGAATACAACTGAACTGATACCTCAGGAGGCTCATATATTGGTTTATTGTAACGCTTTTTCTTTTGTGAATGCACAGCATTTCAGGACATATGCAAGGGCAGTCATGCAGGGGTGCAAGCCAGCTGCAGCACTCGCACCTGCAACCCCCTGACCTAAATTGCCCTGCTAACGTGATACAGTGTGAAAGGGGGATGAATAAATAAGCAATTATGAGTGAATTATTTTCATCAATTTTCTCTCAACTTACCTCACTAACGATGGTGATGTGGACTTAACAAAATATTGTTCTTGTCTGAGTAGGTTAACTTTACCCTTGCACTATGCAAGTCTGGTCGATTAATCTATTGCCATACCGTTACTATTTATAGTCTTAATTTAAAGACGAAATGTGGCAATATCTGTGTACCAGGGTAACGTTAGTGGTTATCAAGGATCAGTTACGTTACCTGCAATCTTCTGAGATATCTTTCCTCTCCCGACTTTGCCCTTTGCTGCTGCTACTTGCTTCAGTTTCTTTGTCGTGTCACTTTTCACAGCAACATCTGCTGGTCCCTTATGTTTGGCCATGCTGACTATCCGATATCACAGTGTATCAGTGGTTGGTCATGGCATACACATAAGTCGCTGGTACTACAGTAACAGGAGAAAACTACATGCACAAGTTGTGTAATGTCATGTCCGCTGGTTATTCAACACACAGCTATCTCATGGAACCTTTGTTGTGTTTTCCGTACTACTCGGTATGCTACAATGGCCCACATAATCTACGTCATATCCGTAGAGGGGCACGTTCAAAACATCATGTTGAAAAGAGTGTAGCGCGAAATAATAATGACAAGTTGCTCGATGGGAGATTCAATTTGAAGGCAAATGTGGTTTTAGCCGTTCTATAATTGCAATGTGCTTAAGAATGTGCAATTGTATTAGATTACTTGCAGTAGTAAAGAAGAAGTAGCCTAGGCCTACTTGAGATTAAGGTGAACTAGCCTAGAAATCTAGACGCACCCTAGCGTTCGGGCTATCTGAAAACATCTGTGTGATGAAAGTGAGGGAGAGCAGAAGAGAACTTCTGATGGCAAATCTGAGGAAAAGTTGGTAAACCACCCTTCTTACCTAATTTGAGGGTGCTGATTCTGAATATTTTATTTACCAAGCTCAATTCTGAGTTTTAAGCCGCATAATCAGCATTTTAACATAAAATAGCTATTTTGCTTATTTTTCCCTAAATTGGGTTTATTTAAAAGTAATCACTAAAACCAAATAAAAGTGTTCTCTAAATACATGTTTGAGCATTAAAGAATCCATACTATAGTTTATTAACGTATTTAATGGGAACATGATTACAGTTAACATGTAATAAACTCGGAAATTCTAATCAAAACACAAACATATCTTTATTGCTAAGATAGTGAGTCACTCATGTGGTGTTTAATGCATTTCAAGTTGCACAGATAACCTTCAACTCAGAATATATCCTACAGTACATATGAACTTAGATAGCGGGAATAAGCCTAATGCCAAACTGCATCTACCGTCAGCAACAACCGAAAAGTAAAAAACATTTTACTTCCAGTAACACTTTGGTATGTGTGCTTGCCTCCATACTTAAGCTTGATTATGTGCTCTTCTAATATGCCATTGAGCAGCATCACTTGTTGGTGGTAGAGCCTCCGATCCTTGACATCTAGAAAACAGAGTGGCTCTGGCATATTGTGTTGTCACGATACCAAAATTATGACTTTGATACAATACCTGCCATAAATATCTTGATACTCGATACTGAAACGATATCCAAATCCTAAAATATCTGGAAAAGAAAGGATTCAGGCCTCCTCCAAGTGTATTGAGTCATTTGTGTTGAATTTGGTGCACTTTTGGTTCTGGGTTTTAAACTTCTAAACTTCCTACATAATTATTATGACCGCCGCTAGCAAAGCTAGCGAAGCGGTCATATAGGGATTGTCAAAGTTTTTTTTTTTTTATTTTTTCGTCATCTACTTCCTGAATTTTTGGTCAACGATACCCGGGACACCGAACCACCGGGGCACATGAAATTTGGTGGGTATGTAGCCCAACTAGACTTTTACGGAAAAATTTTGTTTGGTCCCCGGGGGCCACTCCCCCACCACGCTGGGCCCCCCGAAACCCAAAAAATGCATTTTTTTCTAAATAACTACCTGAACCGTGGCACCGGGGATGAAGAAATTTTTATGGTATGTTGGTCTCAAGGGCCCACATCAACCTAGCCCTAAAAGAATTAAGTTATGTGTACATTTAGTGACTGTACACTCATTGGCCTGTATTTATACACATGACACACACACACACACGTACACCATCATTGGCAATTACAGGGCCGATGGTGGATTAAAGGAAAACCAAATATTCATCATAATAATTTGGCTGCATTTCCACATTGGCACACAGTTTGTCCACCAGATGGCGACGTTGCATGAGGCAATTTTGTTGGAAGTTAATCTAAAGTGGGTTGGAAAGAGACTATGCTTCCTACAAGGACAAGATTGTAGTTTAACGATACATAGGATGATTTCTGCATGACAAATTCCCATTTTTTCTTGAAGGATTAAATCTGAAAACATAGGGTTTTATGTTAATCTTAAGTTATATCAATAGCCTAGAGTAGGTAAAATAATGTTACCATTAGCATCGGTTGAGTGATACGAGGCCAATTTGATTATTGATGTATTTGTAGAAAACCATAAATGCGGTTATAGGCTACCAAGAAAATTGATAACAGCACTAATTGCTTCTTTCGACTGTCATCTCATTTGCTTATAACCATAACCTAGGCTACTAACAGGAGCTAAGTGAGTTAGCCACAACACGCTCGCTAATGCATTGATGGTTTTCTAATGGAAAATATAGGCTACCTGAAAGACAACCTGATGATGCATCCTAAACACCGGGCTGGGACATTAAGCTCAAAGTCTCAAAAAGCATCTGAGTCAACGTTCATTCCCAAACACCCATATAGGCTACTTCAATCCTCTATTTTCAAAGGTGATTCAAGTAAGGAAGAGCATGGCTCAAAGTAAAGTAACTAGGACTGAAACTACATAAATTGGCCAAAGTGAATAATTTGTGTCAACTTCGCCGCAATGTAGATTTATTAACGCACCCGTGATCTACATCTCCATTTAAACCACATGTTTTAGAGCCGCGACGTTGAGAGATGTATCCAGGGCAGGGCTGTACCTACACATATTTGTTGCACGTGCTACAAAAATCATTCTTTGTGATGGATGATTTAGTACCAACGTTACACCGGTCCAATACAGTTTTGCCTATGCCTATACCGTGAGACTGAGACGTTTTTTGTTTGTTCGAAGTGCGTGTTTAGGGTGTGAGAGGGGAGTCGATATGCTTTGATTCCAGCTTGGTAGTAGTAGTCTATGTGATTAAAAAACACGTGTGTGTGTGAAGTATCCAAACAATGATAACGCTTTCATTATGGCTGCTTTAGCCATAGACCTTGAGCTACTGTACAGTGGGTTCCATTTAGAAGTGGCGCTTTCTGTGATTCACACAGCTGCGTGACATGTATTACTACTGATATGCAAAACTATTAACTTTTCGCCAAGAGGTGGCAGCTTAAAGGAGAATTCCGGTGTGATATTGACCTAAAGTGTATTGAAACATGATACCCAGTGTGAACGTATGTCTCATAGCCCATCTCGGCTTGTCCCCTGCACTCCAAAATCTGGCGCTAGTTAGCCGATGCTACCAACAGCTTTTTCAATAGTGGTGCTTCGGCATCGGGCTAGCCATACAAATAAATCACTGTTTTACACCCATTTACGAGGCTCAATGTATCTCCACACTTTATTGGTAGACTTCCGAGGGCCCTGACATTTAAAACGAGACATTGAGAACTTTGAAAAAGCACTGGTAGTTTACTTACAAGACGATTTATACAGACAGTATCTTCACGAAGTTTAGCGTTTGCAGCCATCTTGAATTTAGTCACGATAAGTCGAGCAATGAGTAAGAATGAACAGCTATGATAAGGGATCAGATTCCAAAAATAATTCAGTGGAAATGCATGGATTCCAGTTGCTGCTACTGGAAGAAACTGGAATCCATGCATTTCCACCGGAATTCTCCTTTAAGTCCGCTTGATACTGTAAGCCATTGGTTCCCAAAGGAGATTTTATTTGGGTCGCCAGCATAGCCTAGTGACAATTTATGTGTAATAGGCCAGTGCGTGGATATCTCAATTGCAAAATTAAACAATATTTCTATCGGGCGCCTACAATAGACTAGGCTGGGTGAACTCAGCCTGATCTGCCGGCGATTCCTTTTCGATTTCTTAAAAGATTGAGCTTGGTCTGGCAAAAGCAAGGAAACATGAATCAGCATATTATTTGCACAAACAATAACGGACAGTAGCTCTTCAACTTGGTCCATTAAAATGTGTATGAACAGCAACGCATTTCATGAAGGCCCTTTTGGACATGTCAGTTATTTGCACCACTGGGTAAAACGGCATTTTGTTTTAGACTACTGGTATTTCATTTGTGCATTGACAATAAAGCTGAATATCATATGAACTAGATGACTAAACTTATGCATATGTAGACGAAGAAACATTCACAAAAATCCATGACATGACCTCTCTTCTTGATAGCTGTTGAAAACTGCATGGAACTGACAGGGATTGTTTTGTTTAATAATAAATAAATAAATACATTATGCTGCTACCTTCTGCTTTTCCCAAATACAATGTAGCCTACAGGTGTACCTTTCATCAGTCCAGTTGCAATGGATGGACTGTGATAAACTGCCCTACTTGTGATTGTTTACATATTTTAAAGGTTTTATAACAATGCTACAAATTTTTTGGCAAGTGCTACAAATCTATTCACCTTTGCAGCGCCAGTAGGCTACTTTGTGTGCAGCCCGCAAACACACATTCCAAACAAGCATACACAAAAGTTTCAAGAGTGGGGGATGGAGTAGGAGATGGAGACAAATTCATTTATATGATTTATTTTCGCGGAATGGATGTACAGGACTGAGTGCGGTCATATTTTGTACGGCTTTGCGGTACATCTAGTTATTTTTGTAGTCAGTAAAATAGTAGTTTGTGTGTGATTAAGTCCTTTATTGTTTGTTATAGCTCATTTATATTGTGTTTTGGCAATAAATTACCTTTAAATAGCCAAAGTAGGCTAGATCATGGTCAGTGTTCAAATTACTGCATGCAAATCACTTAATGCTTTGCAGAAGTGCCTAATCTTTAGGCCATCTGATAGGCTACCCTAGACCTTCCTGTGTTTATGGGATTTCTTTGACAGTTGCAAAGGGGAAAAAAGTGAAGATAGTGTTCTTTGCTCCCAGTGTAATTTAGGCCTATGTTTAAACCACTCAGGTCTTAATCAGATAGGCCTACACCAGTATGTGTTGCAATATCTGTGTGCATTACTACATTAGGTCTATTTCTTTGATAGTTAACATCATTTGCTACCACATAACAAATACCAAATAACAATACGAAAGTTTCTCACAAACTTTCCTGTATAGGCCTACTTCTTAAATGTGCTGCAGTCAGATGGGTGTCCTAAAGACATAACTAGATCTTGAGCATCTATTACCAGTGTTGAATGAGCAGTTTTTGCAGTGATCACTACTGGATATTCCACATTGCTAGACAATTTCCACTTGATAGACTTATTTCCACTCGACAAATAACCATCGCTATCTGCAATAGCTACAGTACAGGAACATTAATCAGTTCATAGCTGAGAATTTGTCCTAGGTCCACTTTCCTTTCAGCATCATTATGCATTCTTTTTGTTGCACTATAAAGGATATCTTGTCTAAATTCTTTGCAAATAATGCAATCTCCATAGCACTCTTCAGCACTCCTAAAACATGCACACTTCTCCATTTTTCTGCATGGCTGGAATTTGAATGATATGACTGTTCATAAAAGTTAGGGACAAAGGACTTTCTACAGAAAAATGAGCAGTCACCTACTATTCTATCAATTTATTATCAAGGAATCTATTTTGTTTCTAAACGTCATACTGGATTTTAGCTATTATTTCAATTTATTTTAATTTTAGCTTATTTTCATTTGCTACTTGAGGGTCATTGGGGTAATTCCTGTCCTGTCCTACAACATATCTGATACATAAAGAGTATATTAATGCCTTATTTTTTGCAATTATGATATCTGATGTCAAAACCAAAAAGTATGTGAATTATGCTAATTAGCAAGCTTAAAACTCAAAATTGAGCTTGGTAAACAACATATTTGAATTCCGCACCCTCAAATTGTGTAAAATAGCTCCTTTAACGACTTTTCCTCAAATTTGCCAACAGGACTTTTTCTGAACGTTTGTTAGCTATCTGCTCTCCCTCTATTAGTAGGCTACCCCATTGAACATAGGCCTACAGAATTTACTTTGTTTTGTTCTTTTAGGAAACACCCAATTAACTAAACTGTTCAACCAATTTAATAGCCATGACACAAACCACAGGCAATTTTTAAAGCCCAAATGTAAATCTATCCAGTCACCACTTTCTTACTTCTGGCCTCTTGATTTTGTCCCGGTCAATATCTTATTTTAGATAGGCTATGGGCCTATACACTATGTTGTTTGTGTAGGCCCTATCAATCTGATTTTAATGTGCTATTGTTAAATTTCTCTCTAGATATGTCTTCTGTTCCTCACAGCTTTTATAGGCTATGTAATTGTCTTGAAAAAAATGGTATATTGTAGTTGTCTTTCACTACAACCATATTTGGACATGCTAAACAATAAACAAAAGACTGGTAATTAGCAAATAAGCATGTGAATTAAATGGGATATGTATATGGAATATTTTATTTATTTATTTTAATGTTCATGAAACCCATTTCTATCACAGGTTATAAATCCACAGATTCCTTGCAATTAGCCTGTTATAGAACACAATTGCTATAGGTCTACTGTGCAAATACATCTTTACATTATAAACAAATAGGCAGAAAGTAGTAGATTTTGACACATTCATGAATATTAATTCTGCAATATCCCTTGACCCAGGTCTAACATGATTGGCCATATGTTCACTTCTACACCATCAGCTGAGTCTCCTCCAGTCACTCCACATTCAGTGATGTCCTTGCAATCCATCAAACGGTGCAGCAGCTTCCAAAAGTGTGCAACTCATTTTGATATTCTTGTTACTAATTAATGGCCTGCATGGCAGATTTGTTCTCAATTTGGCAGATCGACATTTAATCAGGGCCAGATCAATTTTGTTGCAGAAACTACAGAGGGAGTGGGATTACTTTATACCTTTAGTCAGAATGTACCTCTTTCTCAGTCTTCATTGTAATTATCAGTTTCTAATGTAACTAAGCCAAAAACGTATGAAAAACAGCTTCAAAGCTAGACCCCATTTATGTATGCACTGCAAAGATTGTGATACAAATTTTCTGTGAGGTACAGTTAATGTAGTTAAATTACATTCAAAATGCAGTAGCTTCCACAATTCCTATGCCAGTTATATCAAAACTGCAGTTCATTCATCACACTGTATCTCAAAAAGAGCTGAAAAGCTGCTGTACTTTCAATAAGCAATTTCTCTCAATGTATTTCAACCAGAAACATTTTTCTCCAATCAATATATAGAGCAGGAAGCCTCGCAGGAGTGGCAGAGATAGATGTTGCAAGAACATGACTGAACCTCTAGAGGGCACTGTTGTATAAGTTGACATGTCCCCTTGCCAAACAACTCCAGAGACTTGGATTACAAGTAGCCTTAATTTTATGAACAGACTACTGAGACGACAGATTCAGAATAATCTTTGTATTTAAATCTGTATTGCTGTGTCAGTGTTCCTCTGTTGGGACAGATCTTACAGGGAAATAATGTTAAAAAAAAAAAAAAAAAAACATGTCACCATCTCCCATCACCATCAGTCTATCACCAGGTGGGCAAACAGTCTACATTCCCAAGTTCCCACTTATGGAAATATCTCAGAAATTCCCACTTCAACTGTGGCCTACAGTCTCCGAGACTCTGGTAGTTGGAACATACATCTAGAAATGCCCCCACCCAAGTGTCCTTTCATGGCAAAAGTATAATGGCTTATATATTAAATCCTTTAATGACATTAAAAAACTGTTAGGTTAGATCTTCATAACCACTGTGAGCATGTCACATTTTGCAGAGCAGAAAGCTTGAATAATGATGCTTGCCTGATGTTTCTGAATGGCAATGTTTGAGCATATGTGTGCGTCTGAACTAAGCTGGGTGCACGCTATTGTACATCTATCATTGACTGCATTTACCAAAAAAACATTGAGTAAGCTTTAGGATTTCAATGCTAAATAAAGCATGTCATTATAAAAGCACGAGCATTATAAAAAGAATTTGGATACCGGTATTTCCTCTGTGCAAATACATTATCTACCTAATCACGCATAAACACACACACACATATGAATGCACGCATACAGACTGCTCACTAGGTATTAAGGACTTTTTTGAACATGTGATGAGATGTAAATTCTGTGTCTCTCATCAGTCTGGGTCATCATGTTTATGTCTGTGACTCCTAAATGGCTCTAAGGAGCGTTCGCTTCACACCGGCAATGCTGCATGTGTGTGTTACTTCAGAGAGCTGTCTGTAAACAGAATGGCACCACTGCTTCAGACAGCCTCCCTGCAGCAAGAGTGGGGTGTTTCCAAGGCGATGCCCACGCCAAGACAGGTGCCAGGCCAGGTGTTTGGCAAAGGGTCGATGTGCCCCCTGCTCACTCCTTGGTTGCCATGGAGATGTGGGCTCCTCGCCCTGCATGGCTTCCATCCCTATATGAATCCTTAGCACAGTCAGATAGGAATAAAAAGCCATACAGAGCAGGGAGAAGAGGACAGCAGGAGTGCGGGTGCACACACACACACACACACACACACACACACAAAATCGGATAGGAGTAAAAAGCCATAAGGTGCAGGAGGAACAGGACAGAGGGGCATGTGCGCGCACACACACACACACACACTCCTATAAACACACACAGACACAGTCAGGAATAAAAAGCCATACAGAACAGGATAGAAGGGCACGAACACATAATCTCTCATTCACACGCATGTACACACCTACCTAGTCCATCCTCTCTCACACACACTCACTCACTCTCTCTCACACACACCACAGCACATCTCATGTTCATTTGTATGCATGTGGGCTCCAGTGGTGTGTCCAGCTGGGAAAGGTAGCTGGAGAGGCAGCCGTGCGTGGCTGCTGTGAAGCTGCACCCTCGCCATCTAGCCAGGCAGTATTGGATAGAATCCTATACCATCTTACCTGTTCAGTCAGAGGTGCGAGCGTGGTCGTCCATTCAGCTGTTCAACATATACACATATGACTCCACCTCACCTTAAAAACAATTTGGAGGGAATATAAATATTCAGATGTCACCATAGGCTATTCATTCGATGATGCCAGTCAATGTACCCAACTTTATTTTTATTTGAATACCCAGGTCTGATTATATTTTTTTGTGTAAAACACATGGTCTAAGATGGCATCCCCTCCTCACAACCGTTGAGGTCTCAAGCGGTTTGCCAATGCATTCTTAAAAATATAATGGACCACTGGGAAGCACGTTGCATGAATGGGGCACCTGTTGTCCTTCACTCCCCGTGTGCCCAGACGAGCGAGCACACGGATGGAGTCGACCGCTCTCCCGGTTACAGGACCCTGCGTGCCTCACAAGATCAAGCGCAAGATAACGGCCACTCTCTGAGCGTCGGTGTCGGTACCCCTTAGTCTGTCTCAATAACACGTCAAAAAAAGCGCAACAGGCGTACCAAAACAGAAAGAAAGGACGCATACATTCCGTTATATGCAACAGAAAAAACAATCTCGGTTTACCTTAATTAAATCATACATACACTGATTCAGTAGGCTGCCTAGACAAAACACAGCGTTCCTTATAATGGGCAACGCAGTTTGATATGACAGAGCATACGGTCTAGACTAGAGTATATTGGCAAAAATAACTCAGGATATATTTAGCGCATAACTCTCTATTGGAATACACATCAACATTTATCAACAGTTAACTGCACAAGTTAACTCTGTTCCTGGATCTGCTTGACGATTCTTCCACCGACCTAAAATTACCTTATAAGTGTGAGAGGAGGGCATAAGGAAAAGCCTATGAAAGCGCAGAAAGGACTGTATCACTATTTCAAGGTAGCCATGCTTGAGCGCCAAATAGTAGGCTGTTCTAGTAGTGCAGGGGAAAGGAATTTTCTTCATCAGCGTTGAAATCTCTCGTAACCACAATCCGAGTGGTGGCGATGGTGGTGAACAAGGCTGAACAAAAAAGTTAACGGAAAAGGTTAGAAGGACGAAACATCTCATACCAGGACAGCCGACCACGCCGTCCAAAAAGCGTTGTTCCCCGTTGTCCTTCCCTAGCTCACCCGAACGCCACTGGACCTCGATAGGGATGAGACCGATGTGGAACGCTGGGGCGCACAGCCAGCAGGTGGATGTCGCCTCGCCCAATCAGCGCGTCCGCTAGGCAGTCTCCGTCGGCCGGTGAGGCCGGAACGAGTTTGACCGACGCTCTGCGACTGTGCGTATGTCCATTCACGCTCACAGCAGAGCGAGGGGCCACGTCGAGGGAGGGAGCGATGACACAGGAGAAGGGGTGGTGGTGGAGTGGTAGAACAAAAGCCCCCTCAGTGCCAACCAGCCAATAAGAGGCAGCCTGGGAGAATGAAAAGGACATCATACCTGAGCACGAGACCTCCTCCATGCGCTCGCCTCTTTATCAGCGGCGGGTTCAGCAGCCTCGCAGAGCAGAGCGTGTTAATAAAGGACCGTAGCAGCTGAATAGGGTCTTTTTAAAAAGCCTCTTTCAAATACCGCCAGAAAGCACTTTCATTCTGAGTATGATGAAGTAGACAGAGGCAGAGCGGTTTAATATGTGCACAGGGGGGAGAGAGAGAGAGAGAGAGCGCTAAGAACTACTCACAAAGACGAAAGCTTGCCATTAGTCAGATGCCAGTTCCTACCGGTTGTCCTAACAACAGTACAGTGCACTAGAAGTAGGGAACAAAGGAATCACGAAATGTCCACAAAGGGGGAGAAAACGCTCTGGTTCGGGAGATGTTTAAAACATTTAATTGCCCCCCCATTCCCCCTCCTCTCCTCTTCTCTTCCCGGGTTGCATTCCAGTGCGTTTCCTCGTGCCTTTCCCTCTCTGTGCCTTTCTGTAACACCCCTTCTCCAGCAACAATCACGTCATGGTGAAGCTGGTGGAGGGAGTAGGGGTGCGTGTGTGTGGAGTGGGGGGGAAGGCTCTAAGCTATCCCTTCTACCAGTTTCTGTTGTGGCCATTTCAGGCAAATGTCAAATGATGTCACCCTGATGCCTGATCTTTTGTTGTGTTGTTTTCCTCTAGGCCTACTCTTGGCACTTCATAAACATAACCCCCCTCCAAAGAGTTATTTGGAGAGATGCAGCCAAAACAGTTTTTTGTTTCTCAGTTGAAAAATCAATGGTGGGCATAACTGATCCATCAAAACTTTTCAAAGCAAAGAATTATATTTCTTTTCTTTAGGACTGTCCAGTTGTATCAGCATTGAGAACACTTTTGCACTGTAAAATAAGCTTCTTAAAACCACTTACATTTCAATTAAAATATATTATAAGTTGAAATGATTCCACCAAAAAATCTTGGGGCCTGTGTTCTAGTTTCCTTGTGGCAGTCTGCATTATTAAAGAAGCACCAGTGTTTATGCAGATTTAATGAAGTAAAGATACATTTATACATGATCAGTTTGTACACTTTTATTCAAAGTAATTTACTGTACACTATGTTGTTAATCTTATCAAGATGTGCCCTACATAGGAATTTATGGAATTGTGATGTTGTAAAGATACACGTGAGATTATGAGGAATGCAATTAGAAGATGGGAGAACGTTCTTGTTGCTATAGAGATAGGATAAAAAAGAGATGCACTTGTGGCTATGGAGATGGGATGCTGTAAAAATGTACCTGCAGCTATGGAGTTGGGATTCTGTGACTATGGATGAAGGAGGTGTCTGCTGTTTGGAAAGGAGCCATATGTGGTTATGGAAACTGGATATTGTAAAGAGGCACCTGTGGTGATGAAGTTGGATATTGTAAAGAAGCACCTGTGGTGATGAAGTTGGACATTGTTAAGAGGCACCTGTGGTGATGAAGTTGGATATTGTAAAGACAGCAGGTGTAGCTGTGGATTTGGAATCATGCAAAAATAGACTTGGTACTATGAAGCTGAAATGTTGTAAAAAGACACCTGTAGCTAGAGAGATAGGATGCTGTAAGAGTGATGGGATGCTATGGCTATGGAGATATAATGATGCACCCGATTTTAAAGATGCTTTTGTAGTTATGAATATGAGATGCTCAGGGACACCAATAGTTCTAAAGATGGATGCTGTACTAAAGG
>NC_063192.1:22516131-22518631 GCF_017589495.1 Alosa alosa | reverse complement strand
ACACACACACACACAGACACACACAAACATACAGAATTCCAATATTTGACAATACCTCAGGATCCTTTGTGCCTGGGACCATCAGCGCTATAGCAACAGATTTATTCTCTGTGGCAAGACACAAGGTGACCTTGGTGACCTGACCATGACCCAGACCCTGGAACAGACCATTCTCCTCAGGCAACCTGAGGGCTAACCTCTTGACCTTAGAGACCATGACACTCAACTAAAATGTCTGTGTAAGTGTGTATATGTATATGTGTGTGTCACAAGGACACCTGACCTGCACAAACACACACGCACGCACGCACACACACACACACACACACACACACACACACACACACACACACACACACACACACACATATATATATAAGGAGGAAAGAGGATGGGAGAGGAAAAGAGATGAGAAGATGGCAGAGAGGACAGGGAAGGAAGGAAAAGAGAGAAGAGGAGAGGGAGAGGAGAGGAGAGGATGTGGAGGAAAAGAGAGAAGAGGAGGGAGAGGAGAGGAGGGAAGAGGAAAAGAGAGAAGAGAAGAGGGTGAGGAGAGGAGGAGAGAGGTTAGGCAGTCAATTGGTGGGGGAGGTGAGGACAGAAGTGGGGAAGAGAAGAAGGGGAGGGAGGGGAGATGAGAGGAGAAGGCAGGGGAGGAGAGAGGTTAGGCGGTCAGTTGGTGGGGGAGGTGAAGTGGAGAGGAGGGGCAGGGGCAGGGGAGGAGAGAGGTTAGGCGGTCAGTTGGTGGGGGAGGTGAAGTGGAGAGGAGGGGCAGGGGCAGGGGAGGAGAGAGGTTAGGCGGTCAGTTGGTGGGGGAGGTGAAGTGGAGAGGAGAGGACAGAAGAGGAAAATAGGAGAGAGAGGTGAGTTTAACAGTTGGTGAGGAGAGGAGATGAGAAGACAGGCGATCAGTCGGAGGGAGTTCCTCTCCTCCCTCGCCCTCCTCCGGCACTCTCCTATTCTCCAGCTGTCAATCAAGCGCCAGCACACACCACAGCGCCAGGAGCCCACACCTGCCAAGACCCGCCCACACCTGTCATAGTTATTCTCACAGGCTCAGATCTTTTGGTCAGTTTGCACACACCACTGCTCAAACACACACACACACGCATACGCACACACACAGTTCTCTCTCCCTCTCCCTCTCCCTCTCTCTCTCTCTCTCTCTCTCTCACACACACACACACACACATTTATAGGCAGACACAAGATGGACATATACGCTCTATTCAATTGCCTAGACTGACCCCCACACACACATGTTCTCGGACAAAGACAAAATTACAAAAGATTTTTGCAGATACGGACACAGATGGACAGATAGCTAAACACAATCACACTCACACACACACACACACACACACACACACACACACACACACTCTCTGGCGCTCACTGTGCACCACACTGAGCTGTGCACACATGAGCACACCACACACACACACAAACACACAAACACACACACTCACACACACAAAGAGAGAGACACACATTCCCAGCGAGACGGTGTTCGGAGGGTGTACTCCTTAAGAGTCGGCTGTCTGCCCAGGAGGGCAGTGAGATGGAAACATTTAATCGCATTAGAAGAAAAACCTTCCCCTTTCACTTGGGAAATTCCACAGAGGTCTTTTCTCTGCCTCTCTCTCTCTCTCTCTCTCTCTCTCTCTATGTTCTCTTTGCCATGGCTGCTGCTCCTGAAGACAGCCCCACCACCACCACCAGCCGACCCTATACCCCTCATCTCTCTCACACACACACACACACACACACACACACACACACACACACACACAGGAGAGGATTCAGGATCTAGCCCTCCCTCTCTTCGTCCTGCTCCTCTGATTCTATTCCTTTTCTTTGGAGAAAGAAAAAAAGTAGAGACAGATCAAAGCCATCACATCTTCTCCAAGTACCCCCCCCTCCCCCACCTCCACCCCCCTGTCCCCGTCTCCCCCGCTCCTATCCCCCCCTCTTCCTCCTCCTCCTCTCCCTCCGTGTCCAGACGCCATTGTCCCCCGTCACTCTGTCTCCGTGGCGCTTTGTGGAGGTTTTTCCGGTTGCGCTGCCCACGTCCAAATGCCCCCATTGTCATGCGGCTCTGTGTCTGCCTGTCTGTCAACCAATCCGTCCCCTCGCCATGAACTCCACCACCTCTCCAAAAAAAAGAGAGTGTTCCTCCCCACCTCCCTGCGCACACACACACACACACACACACACACACAAACACACACAAACACACACACACACACACACACACACACACACACACACACACACACACACACACACAGGACAAACCACCTGAGGAGATGTGTGTGGTGTGTGTGTGTGTGTGTGTGTGTGTCTGTGTGTGTAACAGTGGAGAACGGGGGTATTAACGGATCTTCCAGAACCTGGGGAGAGTGAAATACCGTTACTGATGCAAGGTGCTCTTTTTTCACTGGTGCCTCTTTGAGAAGTTGCCACAATTGTATCTAGCGACGTTGGGGGGCAGACATGT